>NW_025780834.1:0-46895 GCF_021130785.1 Homalodisca vitripennis
GTCAATGAAAAGGAACAAAGTAAGAAGAGAAATAACGGATGCTAAAAATTATGTTACCACATCTATTTCTAGAACAGACCACAACACAGCGTTGTTAAAATGTAATGACTTTTTTCTAGGGTGGCGTGAATCCTACAACTGCCTAAAATATTTTTAAGTTTAATATACTTTCAAAAAGGCATGCTTTTCAAACCTATTGCACAATACACGTTACTTATCGAAGTAAATTTTTTTTTCGTAGTATAATGTTTTGTATTTCATAATTGCATAAGTTTTTTTTTGCCTCGTAATAACACATTTTTATATCTTAGGAGTGTAGATTTTACCTTCGTCTATAGTTTGTGAACCTGCACGTAATCTTTAGGTGGTTCCAATCAAAATGACTATTCCTATTATTTGTTCCATCTTCCTAATTGGCCTTCAGCAACGTGTCTCAAAGCTATGGAATCTGTCTTAAGGAATACGCGCCTTATTAATAAGAAGTAAAGGGAATCATATAAACCATTAATGAAACTACCATGCACTAATCTCCCTTAGGACATCGACATTCGAGTTAGATAAATTGAACATTTATTCGAAAATATTAGTATTTTAAATGCGGATTTGAAGGTGGGAATGAATATACTTCAAAGATGGCCACTTATTACATGAGCATTATTTTAAAGGGGAACTATCTATTAAATCACTGTTACACTGCCGGGAGTTGCGAGCGAAGCGACTTGGGATATTTATACCTATATCTATTGGTTATTATGATTCATCCTACGTTTTGCAACATTCGGACCAAATTAACGTGCAACCTCTATGATCAGTTTTATCTCGATAATACTCGCTACTAATCCCTCTCTATCTGTCTTTGGGAAAATCTGCGAAGAATATTTGCATTTGATTTTAAAAATTCCTTTGGAGACTCAAGTGTATTACCTTCAGAACTTCATAGTTCTACTGGGCGGAATGTATAATTTTCGAAATAAATTCAAAAACTGTCAACATCATATTTGACATATCGATTAAACGAATTACACATTTTTATACAGTCTATTTATAGATGAAAGTGTTATTCATAATAATTAGTTGTAATTAAATCAAATACTATGCAATTTGGGGTAAAATATCTTACTGGTTTTACTTTATTTCCCACCGTGTTCAGGTAACACTTAATAATGATTCAACATCAATAGATTGTTTTTATGCCCATTAATAATTAAACAGATAAAAAATAACCAAGCGAAAACGAAACTGATAATTGTGTGATTGGTGCATTATAACCATTAAAAGAGTGTTGTGAAGTATCTAATTTAAGTACGTTTATTACAGAGTTAAAGTTTTGCTGTATTAATTGTAGCTGCCATATTTTAGTGGGTTGAGATAGAAAGCTCTAGTTTCCACTGTTCTGCTTCTTTTTCAAGGACCTTTCAAATAAGGTGTCACTTAAATATATCTTTTATATTTAAAAATTTTGAGCCGCCCACCTTAAATCCCATTTTGGGGAAATGGAAAAAAGTTGTTTTACAGTGATTTAAAAAGTTCACTTATTTATTTCTTAGTAAAGGTGTCCCGAGTACCATCTGTCCATCACTATCCATTAAAAACTAAACCGAATGTATCGTACTCACACTTTATATAATAAGTAGAATTGTTTTATTTTATTTAGTAATGAATACATTTATACTATAATTATACTAATAAACTTACTTATTTCATCAGAAATGAATTTATTGGGCTACATTTGGATTAAAACTGTTGAGAGAATATTTAATTCAAGAACATTTAAGATACTCAGAAGTTCAGAAAACGATGAGAATGTTGAGTTTGTTTAGCTCCAGTTCACCTTTCTCTTACGTGCAGCACCTGAAATCTGACGAACTTTGTTAATATGAGGGAATGAATGAACTGAGAATTGTTAATATATGATGAAAACCTTAAGTGCAATATGATGAAAAAACTTTTCTAAGCAGGGTTAAAACGGCCATTGAAAAGAGGGACTGTTAACTTATATAAGCATCAGTGCGGTGAGGACTTAAGTTTGAAAGTCTGGTGAACCATGGTACATTTATTTGTTACTTGGTTTATGTTTTAGTTCACGTTAAGTTATATACAGATGCAAACTTTGACTATAAAATAGTGAAATAGTGAAAAGAATAGAATATTATACCTTTTCCCCATGCAGTACAAATTATCGTCTGTGTATTTCTGTTTAGAATAAGTAAATTTTGATGTTTGTTAGAGATATTTCAGAACCTATTAATTTCTGACCAGAGAGATTCGACACACATGTTTTTACAACAATAACCCTCAGAAACTTCTTGAGTTTGAATCAGATTACTGGACGGCTCTTGCAGTCTAGCAGTATTCCTTGAGATATCTCTATATATGAAAGTCTCAACTTCTCATGTTCGTTCTTCATCACTAATTATATATAAACTTTCTGTCACCTCAACAGGTATAATTTTGGCAAAACGTCTGCTTCATGACTTAAATAATATAAGTTTTTTCATAAAGATGATTTGTCATGAAATGTATCAATAGATTGTATATCATCCAGTGACCATCACTTATGAATCGCGAGTGTTAATTATGCTAATTAAAGTACTTGCTATGTAACGTGAAATCAAAGCCGGTGTGTGTTCTTTTTTGGGTTTTTTGTGTCCGTTAAAGGCGATTTTTCACCGGCATGGATAAAGAAAACTTTTAATGTAACAATTGTACTTCTGATTAGGCAGTGTTTTTACCTACGTTCAGCCATGAATGAAAGTCTCACTTAATGATCCCTGCTACTTAAAAATAAATTTTTTTAAGTAGAATTGTTATCCTCTGTCTGGATTTACTAGATTTACTACTACGGCGCAGTCCAACCACGAAGTTCCGGCAACAATTATATTTGAAAGTAGAAGAAACGTATCGATGCATCAAACAGCGACGTTCGTTTGTACTCGTATTAAATTTGTTACAAAACAGAGATCACAGCCTCGTCCCAAAACAAAATCAAACTGTTTTAAATGAATAAACTGATTAAATAAAATATACTTTTTTGTATACATAAATCGTCCTTGGAATAAATACACTACCCCATTATACAAAGTTAAATACCTACAAATTCAGGTCGTGGGATTTTGTCCATAGCTGAGACAAGCTAATTTAGTGTCTGCCGGTTTTAAGCTCACTTTTCCAAGAGCTTAGCGATTAGCTTTCTCACATATCAGAGAAATCCCAGAATATCCATTCTTAGACAGCTGCACGAAGCTAAGGAGTTATCAAATACACAAAATTACCAACCAGCCTGAAATCAGCGATGATTACTTACATCTTTCACCTAAACCCAGATATCTAGAAAAATAAGGATCTATAAAATGATACTAAAAATTACAAGAATATAATTCAGTCTAGAATTTAAATCTTACATTTTAGATACAAGTCCCTTTGGTGAATGTTACTTATTGCACCTGATTTAAGTAATAAAAGGTCGTATGCATATATTTGTGAAGCATGTCAGGTTATATAATTTTAATACCCTGTAAAAATAAATTGAAGTGTTTTAGTAATAGTTTACAAAGCTTTAAGAGAATTATTTTTATAATACAAATAAACTGACCAACAAATACATTATAATAAATAAATTCAACTTGTCACGTGATTACACACGATTATTTAAATGGTTTTCGCTATAAAGCCTCCCATTTACATGCACTGGCGTTAGCCGTTAGTAATTGTGATACATGAACTAGACTTTGCTTTTCAACATACAAGTACTACTGAATGATATTCAGTATTATTCAATAATATTACATAATATTTAATAAAGGAACATAGTCGTATTAGTAGCAGCAGCAGTTAGTAGTTAGTAGTTACTTTGCAAAAGCAAGTAAGTTTTAATATTTCTTCAATCAAAACATAGGAGTAGGTACTAATAAAACAGGGAATAAAACCCGATGGATCGTATTCCATTTTAATTATGTTTTTAATTAAACATAGATACGCGGAAGCTGAAGCCAGATGAAACTTGGTGGACATATGATAACTGAGGCCAAATTAAATTTAAGTGCTGATGATATTCTTTACAACTTCACTCATGTAAATAAATGTTTAAAATACAGCTGTTAGAATTATTAGAAAAACTCACAAAAAGATTATGTAAATTGGAGTATTTAATTCCAGATTAGTAGCTAACAATATGGTTTGCTGTTATGACAATGAGTTTAAATTATTATGCTTCAAACACACTACAAGCATGATATTAGCGTGCAGTCTATCATAACAGCAAGAAATTAAAATGATGTCATATTTTCATCATTACTTTCCCTCTCCGACTTATTGATGTTTCACTCCAATTAATGTTACTATCACATAAAAAAATAGGGAAATCGACCAATGTATTTATTATCTCTATAACGGCTTTAAGGAATAAAAAATGGAACTGAATGATCGAATAATGTATGTCGTTTAAACATTACAATTGACACACTTGAGATATAACATGCAATATAAGATATTTTAAACGTTTAATTTTATAAAACCAAACAAAAATCACGTTTTGTATCGTAAAAAGATAAAAAAACGCATTTACACCGTTCTTAACCAATATGAAATTAATTAATAACTGCCACCATACCGATTATAAATTCCTTTTACAAGACATCTCTATGGATAAATTTGTGAATACAGATGTTATAAACATTAACTAAATCTATTCCAAGCCCTGCAATTTTAATTTGTTTTATCAAAAAAAAAACAACCACCTCAACTACATAAAAGAAGTTTTTTTACTTATTTGTAAAATCGCTGTGGAAAATCACAAAAATGTGTTATAAAATTTATTTCGTGGTCTTTTCTTCCAGTCCGGCTGTTTTCATCTGACCACTTCGCAAAATAAGATACAAAAATTATATTTATTTTACGTTTTTCCATGAATTTTTAGTTGTCTTGTTTACCTCAAGTTTATGCAAGTAATATTTACAAATTTAACAGTCATCATAAGGTCAATTCAAGATAATATGTGCTATTGAAAAACTAAATGTCCATCTAAGTATCTTAAGCAATGAATTTATTATTATATAAATGTTATTAAGGCCTCAGATTCTGCTAAACATTTTAGTTAAGTTAACTTTTGGAGAAAACGTAGTTGGAATCGTTTTTAATTAGCATACCAATCGGGCAAACGAGTGGTTTTCCAGTGACTGACAATTCTTGACCTTACTCTCTAATGAAACTCTACTTCTACACGTCTGCTTGATTCCTGTACGAGGTAATAGTACCACAAAACGTCATATTGGCTGGTCGGGATAGACTGACATAAAGTTCTGAATTCAGGAATCTGAAAGTGACTGATTAGTCACTTTAATAATCACAAGTGTGTCTTTTACTTCTATAAAAACTTATAGCTAAACGAACTAGAGCACATTTTACCAAAATTTTCAGTTTGTTGTCAATTAACTGATTTGTTCATTTAATCTAGCTTTCAGTAATACAAAAATAATATTAACATGCGCATTATCAGGGGACAATAACCATGTTAATAACACGTAAAGAAGTTCATTACAAGCAATCGTTACAAGATTAGCTCTGTTTTTATCTTTGAAAATCGTATTTACGCTTGTACAGTACTAGACACACATGAGCAACAAAGGAACGTAACTGTAATCTCGAGAGATAGAGTAACAGGGCTAGAACTGCTACAAAGGGAACAGCCCCTAAGGAATGTGACCACCCTCTCTCGGAGGGGTTGTATCCTACTACACAGCAACGCATACAGTTACATACACCACACGTTCTGTGTTCACTTGTATGTATTAGAGAGACACTGTGTCTAAAGTAAGGAGAAACGTTTTATAAAAGCAAAAAATATATTCTATATAAATTGTATTATTGAATGTTATAAATACTAATAATTAAATTCATCTCGTCACACAAGAAACTTTGCATATATAAAGTAGAAGGGCTTGTGATGAAAACACTAGAAAAAGAATTATTGTAAACAAGCTATGATGTTTAAACACAATTCTATCGTAAGTCAAGGGGATTGAGATCAGTTTCGTCTGAACATATTTCGCCTAATTACAATAAGAACAGACTAAAACACAACTGGTATGAATTCCAATTTTTCCTAATTTTTATTTTTTTTTCTTACGCCTACACAAAAAAACTTTATTTGTATTAAGGACTCAAAGTATAATTAACCAGCTACAAATAACATTTCATAATCAGATTTTTTTTAGAGAATTTTAAAGAATTGAAAATTAAATTGGCTTCCATTGAGTAGGATAGCACATGACTACAAACCTTAATACATTGAATCCGTAAATAAAGTAGGCATAGAGCATACAAAGACTAAAGTCGTCCAAAAGATATATCCTTAAAAAGGTTTTAATTAGTTTACAATCCTCAAAAATTAGAGAGAGCAAGTGTAGCAGGGCCGAAATCTGTCAGATGTAGGGTTTTTGTTATTCCTAAGAGACAGTGCAGCCTAGATTTTCATTGAAACATGGGGAAACAATCACAAATCATAAAATCTCCAAAATAGCACAGATAGTAGCCCTCTTCGTTTAATACGCTTTAATTTTAGTCGAAAGAGCCTAAATAACTTAAATGTCCTAATAAAATGAAATTGAATAAATATTGGCACAATTTGGTTGAAACTACTAATAATACTACCGTGGAATTGATCACATTATTGAAAATAAAAATATTTTGGACATATAAAAACGTTGCAATGAAACGGGCATCAAGGCTGGTAACTGACAGGTTTTGGCCTGAGAACCCGCTGCATTTTATATATATATATTTTTATATATATATATATATTATATATAGTATATATATTATATAGCTCCGCAAGGGAATTACGCTCTACATAAGTGAACGGATATACGGATCATCATGAGATCGACCCTCTCCCTGGTACTCGACAACTCGTAAAAATTAGTCTACTATCTATACTGAAACCATAATATTTATATTCCTTTTATATGAAGTACTTATTATCCATAACCATACTGAAGACATTAACAACTTTACTAATGGATCTTAATGGGACATTACGTAATTGAAGCTAAAAGCAATTACACACCACAAACCATCATCTCTGATCTCTGATCTAAATTATCCACTAATCTTGACCCTTATTTCTATCCTGGTAAGACCTAGTGTGTACCTTGCCGTGTTCTCTGATAATTACTGAGACTGCACCTAGATGCTATCTTGCGTTCTTTACTGTAATAATGCTCTGACAATAGGTAGGTGTTTAGAATGTTGGATTTTACTTCAGTCAAAGAAGGTTTCAGTGTCAGATTTACGCCTATGGTTATATTATTTAAATATAACAATTACATTCATTTTCTGATAATATATGTGTGCGTAATCACTGTGACGTAATCGGTTATTTAAGACTAAATGTTATTGTTACATATACTTTAAAACTACACCCTATAGGAAAAAAAATAATTAGTTATATCAATAATGATAATATGTAATCAGTTACTATAGGTAGGTGGATGATATTCAAAGTTGATGATAATAATTACAAACACAAGCAAATTAGTTGTAAAATAAAAAAACGTGTTTTATCCCTTATTTTGTACATTACAGAAAATAGAGGAGAATGATGAAATCAATAAAAAAAATATATATTTCATTGAATTTTATTGTTTATACAACACGTTTAGAGATTGATCAAATATTGCATTCTTTTAACTAAAATTGTTACTGCTAGACGGTGAGCTTACTAACATAGGGAATGTATAGCAGGACTGCTTAGGGCGTTAGAATCATAATATATAGTATATACATATCGCTCCGTTTTAAAACAGCAGTGAAGGTATTGATGTTTTGCTCTAAGAATATTTAATCGAATACAGATTGTATATGAAAAAGTAGGGAGACTATCTTAAGTCAATCGGATCTACCTAACATTTTTATAAAATCTATTTTTTTGTAGAAGAAATATTTTTCTTAACGAATAGGTGACTAAGAAATATACAAGAAATTGTTTCATTAAGTTTTCAGTCAGTAACTCTGTTCAAAATTAAAACATATATATAAATTTATAATAAATTATGCTTAATATTTCCCAGACAAGTTTCCACGTGTGCTTCAGTGTTAGATCCATTACGTTAAAGATTATCAGAAGAGAACCCAGTTTGGATCTGCACAAAGTAGCAACTAACACGTTTGTCCCTGATTGCTGACGGCACTGTTTACTCGCTCGTTACTACTCGTGCCTTCACATAACACTCACTAAACTCGACAAAGCATTTTATTGTATATATTTTCAATCATAATGAAATAAACATTTTCTTTAATTTATAACCTAGTGTGTATATGTGTTTATGTCTTTCCGTGTGGTGAGTCATAGGAAATGAAAATTACAATTAATCGTGTCCAGAAATTTCAACATAAAGCTCCAATATTAACTAAAATTTATTTTTCAAAGACTAATAACATGTATATTATTTAGCACATTTTGGAAGCAAACACATTTAAAATATGTAAAATACATTTACCAAATTTATGGAGCAGGATGTTTGTATAAATGGAATTTTAATTTTAAACATTAATTTTAATGTGCTCGTTAAAGACTTCTTCTCTGTCTACGATTAAATTAGGACACCCTTGGTGAAGCAGAAGACATGTTTTCTTTTAGGAATTTCACCTAATCGTAAAATGTTACAGATTGCACTTTGTTTGCGTGTACTTCTCACGCGTCAATCAAATTTACCATCTACGATTTACGTTAATATTTTTAATACGTTTACTAAGCCTATATAATTTTCATAACTATAGAAATGTCCTAATTATATTAGAACATACGCGTTCATAAAAAAAAATCTAATGAACTAATATTCTAGGATTTTTCCCCACTGTCCTAGGTCCTAGTTCAAGTGCACTAAACTTTTTCTAAACGTTGTATCTAATACCGTGGATTATTGCATAGGAATTTCGGTTTTGTTGTAGGTGGTAAAACATCGGTTTCGCCCCAATTTTGATGATATTGGGA
This sequence comes from Homalodisca vitripennis, assembly GCF_021130785.1. Lineage (NCBI taxonomy): Eukaryota > Metazoa > Arthropoda > Insecta > Hemiptera > Cicadellidae > Homalodisca > Homalodisca vitripennis. The sequence continues at coordinate 8,990 of NW_025780834.1, forward strand.
TATGTCAGTGAAGTTCAAATATAGAGCTGTCAGACTAAATCTATTTCGCATCCCTTACTATTTATTTTATATACAAGGCATAACATTACGTAAATTTAACACTTACCAGTGAAATTAATTTAAGAAGATTTTGAGCTTTTTCTGCTGGTGTATGTCAATATTTCACCAATAGCAAGCTTCATTACAGTAGGCTGATTATGATTTTCAACAGAACCACATTTCATGAAAAAAAAATGTTCAATACATATGTAGCTATTGTTGAAATGTTTTATTTATAAGTAAACTTATAAATTTTAAACGATTCTTGAACGTAAACTTGAATATAAAAATACTTTTAAAATACAATTTCTTATTCACTTTCAGCAATTTTCTAATAGTAGAAACTTTCATTTCACATTATGAAAAATAATTATTGAGAATTAAATACACAGAATTAGGTCACAAAAAATTAAACAAATTTATAATAAAAGCAACTGTATTTAGAAGGAGTAGAGGATCAAAATATTCTCAGACCCAGACTGTGGCAGACTTACGTGCGTAGGTAGAACACGTTGGCTCTGTAGCAGTCAATAAACGTCTGGCCAGCTACCAAATAGCCGCCTTTACAATAGGAATACAAGTGACAGTTACACCGTGCTCTAGCTCTTGTCACTTTCTCACTGAAATCTTAATTTACATTTCAAGAAACCTCAAATAAATAGTGTTAAATATGTCTGGTCTACCGATGTTTCCCAAAACAGGATAGTGACAATATTTAAAAATAAGGAGTCATACTACACGAGAAAAAAATAATAAAATTTTTAATACAGATAAATTAGAAACTACCAGAAAATCAGAAAACTACTCCCCTATTCATAAAAAACTGAAATCAACAGACAGACATTGCTGCGGCCAACTTAAACATCTCGCGGTCAACGAGTCTGACATAAGAAGCTTATTGCGGTTCTGTTTAACGTTTAAGAGCTCAACAGAGACTGCCGTTTGTTATAAATTCACTTCTGATGGCTTTCAGAAAATGATTCTTTAATTCAATATTTGGAAAAAACAAATATTTAAACCGTATGAAAACATTGCATTGTATAAGGTAAATGTGGTATTTGAGATTAATGTTTCATTTAAATGTGTAAAGGACACAAATATGTATTAGGAGTCTTTGAGGAGTCTGGGCTATCTTGCTGCAGTCTGTAAAACCCATACGCCGCTAATAATTATGCCATTAAATGGACTCTAGCCTCAGTAATTTAAAACTGCAATGTTTAATAATAATGATAATCATGAATCGGAAAATATTACTCTCGTTAATCAAAAAATCTTTGTGTTTTTAATCTTTCACAAGAAGTAAGCAAGCAATTTGTAAAACATACATTTGTCATAATTATGGTACAAACAAAAAAAGAGTTTCGAGACCAGTTACCCCAAGTTTGTAGTGTGGAGGATTTATAATTACTAGGTAAATTTATTTTGGAGCTAAATATTTGGGTACAAGTATCATGTCTTTGAAACTTGAAATACGAATCAGTGAATATAATCTTATCAAAGGGACCTCTTGAACATAAACACGTATCAAGACACGTGGTACCACAGGTGTAGGAGACCCTGATTTCATCACACCAGTGTTGCCGGGGAAGCAGCAAAGGTACGATTCTCAATTGCAAGTTTATCGCAAATTAGCTTTCCAAACTCTGGTATCACCGTTGAAGGTGGACACCAGCGATTAACAGGATTTCTTAGTACCTATTACTGAGGTGTAAAAATCCTGTAAACATAAAATATATATAAATAGACTGAATTCTGACCTCTAAAGCATCATACTGGCGTTTAAATTATGACTGACGTACCAAAGTTTGAGGTATATCCTGGAAGAATAGAGTATACATGAATACAGTAAATACTGGTCTATAAAGGATCAAAGTAAATAATAAAATGCTGTTACGCCACATAACTTCTCCACTTACGCAAAATCTTATCACATCTTAAAGAACTCATTACCATACTTTGGAATATTATAAGCAATCCCACTGTCTCTTTAATTCAAAAAACCTAATGTATGTAATGTTTCAATCTGGTACAATTTATAATCTAAATAATATAATTTCAAAGTTCCAGCCGTAACACAAATATTTCACTATCTTTAGTTTTTACATTATTTAAATAAATAAACATTTACAGATGCTCCCTGTTACATATTTGATATGATAGGTAATTTTAGTGAGCACAAAATTAGATTTAAATAATATTGATAACCATGAGTAGTAATGTTTCATACTCATCAGACATACATATTGTATGATCTTTAATGTGATTTTCAAATTCAATTTATTATTTTATAATACATGATTTACAGATAAAGTAACAAGCCTCTCAATGTCATGTTTATTTGTATCTCATTTCAGTGATGTAAAATTGAATTGAAACACAGTAACGAAAACATTTATTAACAAATTTAGGCAGAACAGTAACCTGAAAATATGAATGAATGTTTTAAATGTTTATATTTTTTATGAATAGATCGATAATGTACATTGAAGACCCATTATGCTGAAATATGAATTTTTTTCATGTATTGGCACTAAACCGTTCTTAGGTGTATATTAACAATACTGAACCAAATTGGTATTACCCATTAATATTCACCCAACATATTTTACAGATAGGAAAATAGATAGTGACAAATACCACAAGAGAGTTGAATGTATTAAAAAATAAAATATAGCAGCATCTATTTTACTAATAATTTATACAATTTGCTAAGGCTAATGTTCGTATTTTCATTGAACGATGCATCTGTTATGTATTTCATTGTTATTGGCTATTGTTTTCCTAGACATCTCTGTGATGATTAATCACCATTATTTAGGAGCTGCGCTTGTATTTCATATTCTATCAATGCTATGATAATTCACAAAGTTATTGATAAAGGATTATTAATACCTTATTGTATAAGTATGCTCCATATTATAAGTGTATTTTAGACATTATACATTCATTCTTCTTAGACGTTTGAATATTGTTTCTGAAAATTCAAATTTGCCGCAGGACTTTATTACCAAACATCTACAAATGGAGCCAGTAAATCCATGAAGAAGACAAGCAGCCCGTCTGTACTGCCAGTCAGACATAAGGAGCTTACTGTGGTTCTCTTTACTGTGTCTTGCTCAAAGAAAAAAGTATATATTATATATTTTACTTAAACTACCAAAAAAACGCTCAGTATAAACGTTTCTGACTGGGAATTAAATATCTAAATATCTTACATAGTCAACACATTTTTCTGACTCTCTGTACTTTTGAATGGGTGAATTAATAAATTGTGAAGCGTATGGATATAGGGTGAAAAATGCTATACAAACTTAAATTACGAATTTAAATTTTAAACCTTAATTTACATGACCAGGGTAAAAGGTTATCAGACACTTCATTTTTATTAAAGCTCCAAAAAAACACACAATGTTTTGAGGTTCCAACCCATCAACTTAATTAGGTATAAAAAATAAAATACACTAGTAAGTATGTGGAAATGAAATCACCAGTCATGGCGAGCAGCTTTAACATGAGTAGATACGAATAATACACCCAGGTATAAACCTGAGGGTCTAACGTTTTTGGAGCAAGCATCAAACATTTAAACTCACAGACCAAGCGCTATACATTTTTCTGATTTGTCATTAGCAATTGAGAAAGTGTACATCCAAACTCAATGCATTAGTACTACCTTAAACCGCTTTACAAGTATTCTGTAATTCTCCTATTTTATTCAAACGTCCTGTCACAGCGATGGTCCTTGGTTTTAACAGCTCTGTTTCCACGATACTTGTAGGTATTACGTTCTTAACATTACGAGCAAGCATCTCGCCATATCAAATCCTGAAATATAAATATAATTTTAATAATTGATTCTATTTACTTTATTAATTTATTCTTTCAACTATTAATATAGTTTCATAGTTTTCCACCATTTGCTTGTTACTTTAACCGCAATTTCAAACAACAGTTACATTTTTGTATTACTGTACAATATTTTTCACTTCTTGAAAAACGTAATACAAAGTTGGTATGAAAGCAGTGCTTTTCATTCTTGAATTTTATCTATATAATCTGTCATTGACATCCTTTGTTTACCAAACTACATACATTTGCACAAAACTCTTGATATTACTGTCATTTTTACCATAATCCCATTTATTTCAGGGAAATCTGTTTTAGAACTTTAGACAACTTCATTAATTTATCCAATATTAGACGTATAAGATCGGAAAAAACGAAAACTATACAGCTTCAGAAGAACAAACAGTCAGCTTTCTTTGAATACCCCTAATGCAAGTCAACGGCCCAGTAATAACCGAGCCCTGCGTCTTCCTGCTCTTGTGGAAATGGACTGCAACCAGCCACAAAGGTTAAAACGATTTATTAGCGTCAGAAGGATTTAGCTATCGAGAGTATTTAACCAAAAGTTCTGATAAATTACTCCTCGATGGTACGTTATATGAAAAGTATCATTCTTTACTGCAAAGTATACTTTGAATTATAAACATCGAAATGATAAAAATTCGCTAAAAAATCATATTTTTGAAATTAATGATAGACGGAAGTAAACGTAAAACGTGAAGGTTAGCTTAAAGATAGCTGCAATATAGTTATATGTTTTATTGGAAATTTGTTTGAAAATCTGTTTATAGTTTCCCTCTAAAATGTGTAATTAAGTCAGAAGACCAGTGTCTATAACTTTTACTGTTAGGCCTGACAACGGTATGTCCATAGAATTGCATTTTTTCGATCCGGCCCCCAAAACCTCTATGACCCAAAAATGTATATACTTTACTGAGTGATTTCAATGTTTTCTCCATCGAATTCCATATAAACACGTACCATAATCGAGACAGTGCTTCCTTATATATAAAAATGATTCTTCACAAAAAATTTCATGGCAAGTAACTCAGTTCGCTTTTGAATTATCGTGCTGACAGTTTTGGGAGAGAAACGGACGGAGTTAAGATTTTTTCCAATCCTACATGTGATTGGAGTTTGCTAACGGCTCAGACAATGGTTATAACGACTGAGAATTGTTTAAGAAATTGTAAGTAACCTTTTATTAAAAATTATTATTTCTATTGAGCAACATTTCTTGTAGTATAGGAATATTAGATTATTACCACGCACCGTAGCTCACACGATAATATTAATTGCAATGTCAAAATAACATATGCAATTAATTCGAATAGCCAATATAATGTCAGGTTGTCTCAGTATCTTTATTATCTTTAATCCAAAGCCAGAGTACGATGAACAAATCTTGTCACTGACTTTTAAAATTTACTTTCCACCCTGTTATTTTGTTCTTTTTTCTGCTTGAATAAGCTTCGTGTGTTAATGTGACTTATATTAAAATTCCATAACTATGCTTTACACGATAATTTTATTCTAATATTTTCTCTCGATCAAAAAAGAGCAATGCAAAATATTTGCTAATGCGTAGCCAAATCCAATTGGGCCAGAAATGACGCCTCATAAAAAGACATTTAGGTTATAATTCGTTTGGGTATATCATGCAGGCAGGCAGAGAGAAGTGATATTTTTCTGCCCCTCGAATGGTTATGTCTTATATTTGGAATCTTAAAATACACGATGGAAGGTTGTCCCAGCCTTCATCCATTTATGGTAGAAAGCCCAGCCAGTACTGAGCTTTGGTATGCTAATTACAATAGTCATACAAATATCATACAAACGCTGTTTACAATTATGAGCATTTCTGTATGTAAAATGCATGATATAAAAAAAACTTTCAACTTTCATTGAGGGAAAATGCACCTCTGCCGACCAATTCTTTATTTTTCCGCACCATACGCTACTGTCCATACTCAGAAAGCGTGAAACCGCTCGCATGCTTTAATATCCTTAGTTCAACTAATGACGTATTTTCCACAACCAGCAGTGGAAAAACACGTTTGCCCGAAATAGTACTGCGTTCGACACACGCGTAAAATCCGTTTCGTGTTCGTGTACAGCGTGCAAACTGCTCACTTCGCGGTTTCTAAACGGCTAAACCGAAATGGTTCACCCTCCAAAGATATGTTGATGAACTCGTCAGAAACTTGGTTTGGTTATAAACAAAAACAAGATGTACTTCAAACTCAAATACTCAAACATATACATGAGTGTCCAGAGCGCATTTAGAGCAAAAGGTCTTGTCATTTTCACAGAACAAGTGCACTGAACAACACCCACCAGGGGACGATGAAAGTATAGTGCTATTTTTTTCACGTCAATGATAGAAATTGTATAAAATAACCATTATCATTTTTGAACATATGTTGTAAGCTACTCCATTCGGGAACTGAATGCGAATATAACTGATTCCAACACAGCTAAGTACCCACAAGTCACTTTACAAAATGATTATACAAAAATATTTATTAAACAAGAAGAAACTTTGAACGACTGAAAAACCCAGGAATATGTGCCTTGACACATGTATAAATGTATTAAGATAAAACTTGAATGACATAATCAGTTCCATTATTACCCGTTAGTAGCGTTTACTTCAACAGTATACGCTCGAATTAAAGGCAATAGGAAAGATAGCACAAAAGTTTTGCCGGAAACTGTTGCAAGACAATGTGAAACCAAAGAACAGTGTTTACTGGCTACACACAAAAGGAGGCCCAGAAGCCGTGAAGGGGTTTAGGTGGGATTTTTATGATCCGTCTCTCAGAAAGCAAAATAATTGCGCCTTTTCATGTTGCTCTTGAAAAGCTTTTATCGAACCCTGGTTTCCTACTGCTTTTGTGAAATAATATTGCATGTTTCATATGCTTACAAACTACTAATTGTCCATTCATCATCATTTGCCCGTTGTATTGATTTAGGAAAAAAATGTACTGTTTTTATTTTATATTTACGAAAGTTAACAATAATACGTAAAACATTATTTTTAAATGACTTTTTTAGTGAGCAGTAACTCCTAATTTCTTTGCAAAATACTTGCAATTTTGCATCTACGGTGGATGCAGATTATGGATTGTTTATCAAATTGTAAATTTGGTCGTTTTAATTTAGCTTGTATTAAAAATAATATTGTAACTATGGTAATATTAACTTCATACCAACTCCCTCTAACGTTGCGAATGTTTCTCATAAGAAATGCATTGCAGCAATGCAGGGTATTAATTGCTTGTAAATATAATCGACTGTCCAGTACATAAACATGTATTATGGCAGCACAATAAGATGCTTTGTTAATTTAATACAATTAAATTTGTTTCACAATTTATAACACTAAAAGCATAGAAACAGCTTGATAATACAAAAAACTTAACTATGTCACTTTTCCGGGACTAGATGTTGATCACCCGTTCTGTGCAGGTAAGATCAATCTAAATTTTAATAAAATTAGATTCTTAGAAAAAAACTAAGTGTATATTTTTTTCATAAGCGTAACAAAGCACTCGCAATTGTGGCACCAGTAAATGCAATTTTCAAAAAGTAGACTCTATATGACTTAAGTAGGTTTCTCTGACCTGTGTGTGGTTATGTAATATATATATATATATATATATATATATATATATATATATATATCTTTGTAAGTATGTATGTATATGTTTATTTTCTTGATCAGGATGACAAGAAACAATAGTATAAGCAGATTATATTTTGTGTATCAGTATTTTTATAACTTGTCAAATTATAAATATAAAAAATAATAATACATTTCAGCAAATTGGAATGATCACAAATACTTGAATAAGCAGAAAAGAGAATAGAGACGTTTGTACTGCTTTACATCTTTTCTATGTGAGCAACTTTTACGGAAACGCTTCAAAATGTAAAATGTATAGATATATTAGTGTTGATATAACGCGCTCTCAGCGTAGAGATGTAGGGGTCAGTATTTTGCTAGTAGTGTGTTCAATGAGTTAAGGTAATTGAGTTAATCTTTGAAATTTCATTATAAATAAAAATTTTTTCAAAGAAAGTTCTACACCTCGGAACAGCAGTAGTCCAGCGCTCCTAATTGTATAATGTATATGTATCTGTGAGATATACATATTATTTATTTCTAATCATCTATAGTAACACAATAAATGTTTAGTGTAATTTTACACTTATCTCTTTTTAAGAATATTTGCACGAGCATGTACTCATAAGTAGACCTCGCGCGGATTTGGCGCTAACATGGGCTCTTATGGGAGGGAGAAATTCCCTCATTTGCTTGAGAAATCCCTTCATGTGCGGGAGAAATTCCCTGCTCACACTCTTATCCTAGTGTTTTGGGGTGATTTGGGGTGTCGAAATTATCGGTTTTTTCGGTAAAATCGGTGATTTGGGGTGTCAAAATCGGTGTTTTTCGGTAAAATCGGTGATTTGTTGGGTCCGGTGAGGGAGAAACGAGGGACGGAGGGAATTCCAATATGGCTGCGGGGGCGGGAAAAAATTGGCGGGAACAGGGGAACCTAACCTCACTTTCTTGGTTTCCCGCGTATTCAAGATGGCTGCGCCATGATGAATTGGCGGGAACAGGGTAACCTAACCTCACTTGTGGGGCGGGAACAGGAGAACCTAACCTCATAGATGGCTGCGCCCAGTTGGCGGGAACAGGGGAACATAACCTCAAATGTGAAATTGGCGGGAAGGTAAACTAAACAAGAGAAATAAAGACGAATCGTACCTTATTGTGTGATGTGGTGATTCGATGTGGGCCTGGATGTGGTTTCGGAACATCCGCACTACGTATAGTACCCAGGTTAAACATTATCCAGTATAAGAATCGGTCCAGAGAGCTGGTAGACATCCTACGACTGGATAATGTCCCGTCCCTTGGAAATTAAATTTGGAATATAAATTTTGAATGTGAAGCCAATTGAATAATTAAGATAGAGGTAGAACTCGACAGAGAGAGATCTACCTGGGGAGATATATTGTGAATCTTCCCACAATCAGCTCACGGCACGTGGGGCATCTATCCCCCACTCTGTTGGAGCATGGACGGCAGAGTGTATGCCCACACAGTCGAAGAGCGATTGTTGGTAGATTCGCAAAGCAAATGGGGCAGGACACTTCGCGGGGTTGAGTGGCAGGGGTTGATCCGTTAGACGGCGTAGCGGTGTTTCTACGTCGGGAGTCCTCCTCCATGCGGGTAGCCGTCTCGTATAGGAAATCCGCGAGGATGCTGCGGATTTCCTCCCAAGCGGCTGGAGCGGCGGCACGGAACTCCTCCACGGGTCTCCGCACCATCCACCGTTCGCGGATCTCCTCCAAAGTGGCGGCACGGAACTCCTCCTCCTCGGGTCTCCGCACCATCCACGGTTCGCTTTCGTAGATGGCCTCCTCACCGATGTGATGCACCTGAGTGACTAGACTCAAGGACCTTGACACCGCCCTCATTGCCTCCCAATGGGGATCTCTGTCCTGTAACATAGGTAACGAATTAAACAGATGAAACACTACGGAGTGGCATGGATAATGTAGGGAATGAAACGTACTGCAGATGGTGAGAGCAGGGGTGGCGAGCCGACAGCCACTTCCATGGATATGAGGGACTCCTGTGAGGAGGGTTCGGGGGAGAAACCAGAGTGGAAGGAGCCACTACTGATGGGCGAGACTGTTGGTGGAGTAGACTGATTCAACCTCCGATAGAACTGAGAGAGATCCTCAGAGGACTGTCTACGGGTCGAGGGGTTGCGTCGGAAGTCCCAAGAAGTACTCAACTGTCAACAAAATATATCCATGTTTTGATTCTGTAAACAGAGCGAAACCTGCAATATATACTATGCCCTATATACTAACCGATATCGCCTCATCTGAGCTGGAATTAGATTCCTCCATCACCACCCTTTGAGTCGCCTCGTCGGGAAAAGTCGACGCCTCGGCTATAGCCCTATCGGCAGCAGCGATTAGACTCTCCTCAGAGATGTCAGAGGGGAGAGTGATGTTTGGGTTAGCATCACCGGTCCACCCGAGAGTCGATGGTTGAGACTCGTCCTAAAGCACAAGTGAATTAATACATTGCGGGTCCCGCCACCGGTTACGGGACCTAGCAGACAGGTCTATAGTTAATACTGCACGAATGGAAAATAGGATAATGGTAATCACCTCTTCAATACCGGCGCTTATGACATGCAGTCGGCCGCGTTGAGTGGTCACCCATTGCCCAGACCTGAACATCCTCTGGATCTGGGCCTCGTACTCGTTCTGAAATAGAGTTCGATTATAGAGACTGCAGTAATGCATAATTAGTACAATGCAACGGTAACAATAGTGTACTGACCCTGGTCACCTCACGCTGAAGGACAGGGAGTGTAGCCCGATCATCGCCATTATTCTGAAAAAGAGAACAACAAAGTTAGAAAAGCTGCCACACACCTATGGAGTAAAAATTAGAGTATTGAAATGTGAGCTAACCATATTCAGATGGACTATAGACCCGCTATCCGTAGTAAAGTATCGATCCCGGATAGCCCCGGGCACAGGGATCGGTTGACTCCTACGCAAACCGTTTGAAGTGGATGGTTGTTCCTAAAAAACACTTTACAAGTTAGAAACAGTGTTGAGGGACAACTCGATAGAACAATAAATAATCAAAACAATAATTACCTCGAGATCGTTGCCAGCCACCACCAACAGCAACATGGCGGAAAACGGTAAAAACTAGTTGCCACAGACATAGCAAAGCTATCACAGCAAGTGCAGCTGCAGCCGATGCACCGCGCTTTTATACGCGAACGCCCCTCCCCCACCGAGACTCGCACTTGCACCGCATTAACTGCAATTTGTGACCCACGTTTCCACACCACGGTAAGCCAGAATGGCTAGGCCGTAGGGGTCCCAGTGCGTTTTTTATTATAGTGAGTTTCCCCAGTAGGCCTATTCTCACTCTTTCACTTTCACTTTACTCGGTGAAGCCTTTCAATGTGACCAGTATTTGTGTACAGCCCCAACCACCGCTGTACACGATAGCGATTCACTCCATTACAATGTATCGCTCCTCAACATATTTTTGCCTCCTGTAAGTTTCAATAGCCACTTTACTCGGTGAAGCCTTTCAATGTGACTCAAAAACTTACCGGAGAATTTTACATTTTTTTATATTTTTATTTTTTACAGCATCTAGAGCGAGGTACATACCCCTGGACTTACGGAGTTTAGGCCTGCCATAGAGGTATCTGTCACACACACACACACACACACACACACACACACACACACACAACTGCTCCCGGTCTTACGGAGTTTAGGCCTGCCGTAAGAGCAGTAAAGAGCCCCAGGACTTACAGGTTTTACGCCAGCCTTAGGAGCTTACCAATCACTCACCCCGCTCTAGAATTTTTCGTATCTAACCTACAGTCAAAAGTCACTTTACTCGGTGAAGCCTTTCAATGTGACTCGTCGGCGAGTCCTTTCAAGCCAACACGTCGGGATTCTCAACTAAATGCCGAACCCCTCCGCCCCTTTACTAATCACTCGCCGATACTAATAAGCGTTGGTATTGTGCAGCTGTTTGTTAAGGATCTCGAAACGGCACTTTGCTGCAATCATTGCGCATTTCACATTGGGATCCTCGGTTGACGTATGTTGTGGCAACGAGCAAGCAAACCTGTGTGTTGTTTTACAGCTACACGGATTGCCGGCCTCCTCGCACACTATATCGTCCAGTTCACGGACATCACCGTGAAACTTTCTCAAGAACTCTGCCTTCTCCAACCCGCGCGTGTAAATCACGGCAAAGGGTTTGCATAGAGTGCGAAGTACATTAGCTCTGTAGGGATAATCACCCTCCTCCCAAGAAATCTTATGGTAGTTATCTTCAAGCCAGCGAGCTGTTGTACGATTTTTGGCGCTCAACCGTTCTCTAGGAAAAGGTGGTTTAAATATAATTTGACATTGAAAAGAGTTTCCCACGATCGCGAGCTCTTTAAGAATAAAGGGTCTTTTATTGCCTTGAAATGCGTGAAATTCAACTACTGCCACATCCATTGGGCCAACGTTTGTACAAGGCCACTTCAAGAGCTAATTTATGAGCTGTGGAACAGAGGAGTCCCTGACTATCTGCTTTTGCAAATACGTCCTCCTCTACCAACCCTGATGCTAGTGCGTGAATAGTAAACCGTACAGACTCTTCGATAATAAAATTGTCTCTGAGAGCAATGTACATCAGAGGAAGGCTGTTTGTAAACTGAGTCCATTCGGCCTCGTTAAGCGTTAAAGTATGCTCCCCGTCAAAGAGAAACACGTGCATACGACCGAAAACATTTGTGACCTTGATATCCTCCTCCGTGTCCGATTTAATATAAAATTTGGTTTTATTCTCCAGAGCCAGGGTTATGGAATTGAAATGAGGAGTGATTTGATTGAACACATCGTGTGACCAATAAACGCATCCCTTTTTACCCTTAAAGAGAACCCCGAGAGAGTCACCCCGATTCTTAACAAACCCTACAATTACGCATTTTGAAAGATCACTATCCAAAAAGTAGACAGATCTAAGAAAAACCCCGGTTAACGCATTGATACGCTCTTTACGTTTTGGAATCCGCGTGGGTTCCACGTCCATAGTCTGCGACTCCATCTCAACGTCTGACGTAAATTCTCAAATTTTACTTTTAGACAGGAGCATTTCGACCAATCAGAGACGCGCTTATTTCGACCAATGAGATTTTTTAGCAGGTGGTTCTTCCCCCTCCACCTCCTCCTCCCATTCGTATGTGAAAGGATCTATCGAAAAAGAGACATAAATTTTGTCACAGTCCCTCACATCCCAGGCGTCGCCATGGGATGTTAAATTAGTACAGTCGATGGTTTTAATCGCTTTAAATTTTCCGTCCTTCAACAAGGAAGCGTGTACATGCGCTTTGATACCCTTTTTATACCCTTTCAGCTTCACATCATCCTCTCTGCAAAATCTAACCCTAATTCTGTCAAAACCCGTCACATCATAAAACGTACTATTAGGTGTGAAATTAGCACAGTCGAGGTATTTACATGTTTTCATTTCTCCGTCCTTCCACAAGGAAGTGTACACTCCGGCTTTTATACCCTCTCTATACCTATTTATAGCCTGTTTAATAGGATTATCCTCATCATCCGTGTCGTAGGCCTCGGGCTCATCGTCTACCTCAAAACAAACCTCAATTTTGTTAAAGTCCTTAACATCGTAAAAGTCGGCATAGGATGTAAAATTAGTACAGTCGAGGTATCCCAATAATTCCCTCTCTTCTTCTTCCTTATAACTGTAAATGTATAGCGCCATCGTTGCGAGAGTGTTCAACACTGGAGAGTTAATGTAAGTCGGTGTAGGAGTCGCTCAATTTATACAATTACCCCCACCCTAACAATTACCCCCACCCTAACAATACAGCCCCTGTGTTGCGGTATCACGGAAGGGTTCAAGTAGAACCTGTAATCTCGAAAGAAACGGATCGTTCATTTCAGCTAACTGATCCAAAATCGTAATCGATCCCCTAATGTATGAATCCATATAGTGACACTGACAAGTGTCAGGACCTGACGTAGCGTCGGGCCGTGCCCACGCGCATTCCTTGAAATGGCCGTATCTATAAGAGTCACTGGGCACTCTAACTGTAGGTCTAAAGCGAGCAAAGAGTCTTCGCATGCCCTCGACCTTGTAGAGTAGTTCGTTCTTTAATGTTAGGTATCGAGTCGCCTCGATCGAGTCAGGCTCGTTTAGAAAACTGTTTAGCTTCTCCATGACACAGAATGAGACACACGTACAAAATTTAGCTACTTATAAGTGTTTACCCCACCACCGCTCCTACACCATCCGCTTAACGTTACCCGTGAGCAGAGTGTATGCCAGGTGTGAGTCATATAGTACTAAGCAGTAAGCCGCAGTGTTTGCAGCAATAGCGTTTTTAGTCTCAAACTCCAGACGCACGTCTACGGGGCCAGTTTTTATTGAATCATTCTGCTTGGAGCAGTCAATAACATAGAGAGGTACGTTACTTTTAAACGTGTTGAAATCAACTGTAGGGGCACCTTGTATCTGGTAGTATGAGCTCTGGAATCTGGTAAACATGTCGTAGAAAATGCGTAGGTCACCATGGATGTTATCGTACGGAAAGTACTGTGAATTCAGAAACAGTTTGATATTGAGTAGATCGCAGTGATCAAAGCTGGAAGCGTCTTTTTTCAAATTGTTCTTCCTTCCAGTCTGGAAACCTAAAATCACGTAACGAGGTTTTTCAATTTGGGTACTCGTTTTTATTGTCCAACTATGACGTGTTGTCAGCGGCAAACTGGGGTACTCGTGAATTTCCCATGATCGAAACGGAAGGTGAATCAGTGTATCTTTCTCGACCATACGCAACAGCTTTAACCTGTGGCTGTCTGATATTGTAATGTAAGGAACCCTCCAGTACAAGTCAGTTATATCAAGATCAACAGTAGCAGCGTCAGCTGAAGTTACAGCATTGTTATCAGAGGCGGCTCTCAGAAGAACCAACTCTTGTTTACTGTTAACCACTACCTTTTTGTAATCTTCGAAAAATCCCATCAATGTCCTAACGGGAACGGCGTAATTGAACTCTTTAACAGCGTCTGCGGATTTATTCGCCCCGAGCCACCCTCCGTTAGCCAGACTCATTTTTTCATTTTCCTTAAAAGATACCAGTCCTTTGATCGTCGTAGTTATGCCGACACTGCGTGTTTTATCGATTACTTGACCGTTCAACTCGTAACGCATCTCATCAAATAAATGTGCCATTGAGTTGTTCACTAGATTTACATTGCAAGCACTGCCGTCAGCTTTTTTAGCCTGCAGCGTCCCTTTAACATGTATGAAGCTTTCGAACGGTGCTGTGATTATGTCTTGCTGACTAATCGGTATTCTGATTTCATCGTTATTCTTAAACGTAGACGAGGCGTACGGTTTATGGGTATGAAATTCCCACCCCGTTACGACTTCATCGTACATTGCTCCGGACTCTATCGATAGAAGCGCCATACTTAAAGCCTAGAGACTTTAGAAACTTTATGTTCTTTGATGTTAACGCTGCCACCTTTCGGTGATTACTGATCAGTGTGTGGCTCGGCAACTCTCTAAATACTAGACCCATTATCGTTTTCTTATATGCAAGCGTAGTGAGACTATCTCGTCACGGAAATTAATCAATCTGCCGTCCTGGTCCTTGAGTGTTACGGAAATGTTGTTCACTCTACGAACGTTCACCGGTAAATAGATTACATTGGCGGGTTTCTCAACTATTTTATAGCCTGGGGCCACTTCAGGATAGAACTCATGCAGCACGTGTCCCTCTACACCGTTTTGAAAGGATCCTCGTGCGATATTGCATTCAACGCGTATAGTATTTACATTCATTATGTTTATGGGGACATCGGATGTGTGTACCCTACCTGGCTCAAGTGGTTTTTTACTGAACCCTAGTAGGGGAGCGATTGTCTGTTCTCTGTCAAAGTGTATGATTTTATTACAAGTGATTTCGGATTTTAGCGTATTATTGTTTCCTTTCAGACTAAATGTCACATCCGCGCCTAAATGGGATTTGATGTATTCTTCGATATTTTCAATTTCGTACGACCCCTCTGCTATCTTGATTTGTTTATTGTCACCGTAATAAAACATATCGTTTATTCCCGTTTCAATATTTGGAATCGTATAGTATGTGGAGAGGTCAACTAGACCAATTTCGTAATCACCATCGCTCACGTCCATTGGAGGAAATACCTCGCATGATACCTGTGGAGCAGGACCGCTAAGTGAAAACATTACTGCTGAGAAACTTTAAACACAAGTGT
Source organism: Homalodisca vitripennis (assembly GCF_021130785.1). Lineage (NCBI taxonomy): Eukaryota > Metazoa > Arthropoda > Insecta > Hemiptera > Cicadellidae > Homalodisca > Homalodisca vitripennis. The sequence goes on from NW_025780834.1 coordinate 24,758, forward strand.
CCGCAGACTACTGAGCCCTCACTCTGTCTTCTCTCGTAATTATACCGTACGTTAACGTCTGGTCCTAGGTATGATATAAGCTCTATTGGTGGTCTTAGGTTACCAAAACTGTCAAAGTAGTATACCCTGTTACCTAACTTCCTGTAACACACCCAATGTGTACCTTCACCGGCCGAGTTATCCAGATTAATTATGGCCGATTCATACGATCGTGGGCGTTTGGGTAGAGCGTCTCTCATATAAACTCCACGGAAATTCGGAATATTAAGTAGTTTCGCGTAGTGTACTAGCTCGTAATTTGATAACGGTTTTACTGGTATCGACGTTTTTTTTTATTGCAACACCTCCTCTTCTTTCTTACCCCACCGCCTCTCTTTGGATACGGCTTGAGGTACATACCCTGACCTTTACGTTTGGGCTTCCCTCGCTTGCTCTTCCGCCTCTTCCCTCCACCGAGGGCTGTTTTGGTCTTCATGGCTCCTGTTACAGCTAAGGCTGCGGCTCTTTCCCCAATACTTGCGTCTGCCGATTTGACTCTTTCCCAGGCTCTTTTGGCTAATTCTTTGTCGGCTTCTCTTCGGTGTTCGGAATCCCTGTATTTTGAGTACGCTATATCGTGATTTTTACAATATTCGTCCAAGGGATTTATACCCTTATCACCCCTTGCCAATCTCACCCCTAATTTCGTACCTGGACCACAGTATCGGTACCCACCAGGTAAATGGAGTTCGACAGGTAGAGCGTCAATTGCACGGTTCAAAAGATTTCCAGCGACCGATCCGGCGTTTTGCAAAGCGCTCGAAACCAGACCTCTTCCTCGCTTGACGGTTCGTTTCAATCTGTTTGGCTTTACTTTGTGCTTTCCCATTTTATTCCCTTATATACCGTAATACGTTATAGAGTTGCCTGAGCAGGGTCTCCCTAACACATGTGATCTGCAGTACGTCAAAGATATCCGCCTCGGATCTTGTAACCACTCCTGTAAACTCGTCGTACTCCAGAACGTGACTGTCTGTTATAAAGTACAGACGGCCATTTATATATCTGAAACCTCCTCTAATTCCATCAGGGACTCCTGGCAACACGCTACTGGTCATACCCAACATAGTGCCTCTGAGAGTGCATTCGTTAAGTTCTACAACAAATTTGTCATCGGTAAAAATAAAGGTCCTACCTGTATTACTGTTCAACGCTGCGTTCACTTTATTTATTCTGGAGTGTAAGATTGTATCAATTCTTTTCTGTCTTAAAAGTACGAGTGACGGAAACTCAATAATGTACAATGTCTTGTCCACAATCAAAGCCACCTCTCCGTTCGGTCTTTGGTACACAGCCGAAATGTTTGTAAAGTCTGACGGTAAAAACGGCAACCAATCGGTGATTATTAGAGGATTGGTAAACTCCTCACGTGTTCTAAGCGCGTGATTCAGACTCAGAGCCCATACATACTTGCCGTAAAATGCGTACAATCTATTTTTTACAATCAAAAATGTATTGATTCTATGTCTCAATGTACAAATGTCCAACTCTGTAGGTATTGTAGGGGACGTAGAGGTTGACGTGGGTGTGGTGGTACTGGTAGTAGTGGTAGTCGTGCTCGAGGTTGTTGTAGATGTTGTAGTAGTAGTAGTGGACGTGTATGGAGTAACAGGTGGTCCGTAAATATACTGTACTGCCAATTGATCATCTCTGTCTAAATCATATTGGTAAAGATTTGAAATACCATGTGGTACAAAATAAAAAGGATACATTATAGACGACGAAAGTGATGAATGTTGCAAGCCTAGAGCGTGTCCAATTTCGTGTAATAGAACCAAAAAGAATGAAACTTTTCCAGGTGCAGGTAGATCCATTGTATAATCCCAATCTTCGTCACCGTCCATATGAACATCTGTCTGGTTCATCCCCAATATAGGGAGAAAGGCGTGACCCACTAAACCACCCCTACCATCAAACACTCTACTGCAATTTTTCCGTAGATAATACAAAAGATGTTTTCTGGGAGCGATACTTAAAATGATTGTGGGGTTTATAGGGTCCCGCCGGAAGGTCAGGTTGGAATGTCTTGAGAATAGGGCGAACGCATCCCGACATAGTTGGTCATACTGATAATTACTACCGTACATAAACCAGGTAATATCGTTTTTCCGCCATCCGTAGTTTGGGTTTGCAGTGAAAGACGCTATTAATTCGTCCGAATTGCCGCATCTGGGCTGGTTCATTAAGTTAGTCGTCTCCTCATTTACATATCCGGTCACATTCAAGCCAAACGTCTCCTGAAACCTAATGACCGCCTGTGTAATGTCTGTGGATAGCTCTGAGGTATTAGTATCGAGATAGCCGTATCTCTCCAAGTACAACAAAGTTTTATTAGCAGCTATCAGAGGAGCTACACATAGAATAAATACCAAGAACCTCATCTCGCCAGGTTCTAAAGTAAACTGGCGGTAAAAATGTCAGCAGCTCACATATAAATAAAACCATCACGGTTTCGATCTCACCCTGCTCACTGGGTCTTTAAAGTATGGGTCGACAATGTTGAACCTAATCCACTCGTCTTTATTGATTACGTTTATAGCGTCTAGCGGCGGAGCAAGTAGTTTGTACATATCGTAAAAGACTTTACTCAGTACTCTCACTAGGTAATTCACGGTCACCGCATCACTCATTTCGGTAGGATCTGCCAGATCGGTGACTTTAAGGGCACTCGCGTTCCAGCTTTCCCCAGCTCTGTTCATGGCGTGTTTTTGAAAGTATTTGAGATTAACAGCTTCACCCTCGTATAGAGGCTCTTCAATCTCGCTCAGACGCTTATGTCCAAAACTCCAATGCCCGTCTTTGCCCATTTGGGGTATATGGCTATCTACATATCGTTTAGTCGTAGCGTCCGTAGGCTCGACTGGCCATCCAACCATGCAGAGTCTGAAATTATCGAATGTAACGGTAGAATCTGTAATACTCTTGATAGGTGTAAGGGTACGTAGTTGTGACAGAGTCACAGCGTCACCCATTCCCTCACCATCGCTCAAGTTGATTATTCTTCTCTTTTTAGCGTCTATTATCTCAGTATTGAACTTTAGTGTTCTTTTATTTAGCGTTCGCAAGTTGACGGCATCCGCTTCGTTCGTGGGGTCAGCTATCATGCGCAACCTGTAGTTGTCAAACCTGTAATATTTGCTGTTCGTGTCCTTATAGGGTACCTCCCTAGCAAGACGACGAAGAGTCAGAGCATCGGTCCAGAGTAGAGCATCACCTATGTTGCTAATTCTGTTACCTTTAGCGTCCATCACATTTTTCTTGGATACAAGCGAAACGTCAGACACAGTCTTGAGGACTGCGCTATCCACATTATTTTTCAAGGTCTGCAGGTTTATAGCGTCTAGACTGTGCTGGGCGTCGGCCACGTTACATAACCGCTTGCCCTTGATATCGTAGTTGCCGTCGACTGTGAGACTGAATCCTTGTCCAGGCGGACCTCTCTTACTTCCTTCACGGACCGTATGACCAAACTTGTCAACACTCATTGTGCAAGTGATGAAGACTCCTCCTGTACATTGCTCTTTATAAATATCTTATCCCAGTCAATATATGTGTTTTCATCAACATCTAAGACGCCGTGGAAGCGAGCTGGAGGTACGGTAGTGTGTATCTTATTGATCCAGTGAAATAGTTGAACTGCTAGACGTCTTATAACTTCTTCATTTGTATTTTGTAAGCTGTTTATTTGATTCTGCTGAATAAGCGCTTGATTCTGAAGGATTGCAATTTGAGAGTACAGTCTTCTTACATCTTTCTTTAGCTTTTTGTTTACAGTATTCGTAACTCTCTGAATGTCTTGCTTCTTCAGAGATTGTGGCCTCTGACCAAACTTATTGACGGTCATCTCATCAATGATCTGAATCTCGCGTTACCATCACCTGATATAGTCTTTGATTCTTTGAGTTCTTCGATAATGTTTATTATTTCGTTCCTATGTCCCGTGTTACCGGTCTCTGCTGAGGACACGAGGAGTCTGAGTCTGTCACACAGTTCGTTTGGGTCATCATAGTAGATAGGGTCTGGTGCTCCTACATCCTTATACCCGCTACCGGTCTTTGGGAAGAGTTGAGAAATAATGACTTTGTATTTCGTTGAAGCGTTACGGTTCACGTGATTTTTATAATTGTAACTTCTCTTGTGAGCAGACGACAGTGTCAATATATCCTTGTAAGCTCTCATATCGTTTACGTTGTAACGTTTGTCATCAGGCAGACGATTAAAAAGCAATTCATAAAGTCCCTGTGTAGGTCTGTAGGACCGTTCACCTACGAGTATGCTACCGTCATCTCCAAATGATAACTTCTTATCTCCTACCATTAGCGTATTGTTGTCGTAGCGTGGTCCGTACGTATGGTCGATCTTACTATGTTTACCTGACATATCCTTCATCATACTTGTCATGTACCTTATGGTTAGTGGATGGGAGAACGTGTTCTGTATCCATGCAGATGCTGAGAGTTGTCCTTCTTTCGTGCTGAGTATATCACTGACGTCTGGTGACGACGGTCCTGCTTCAAGCACATCATCGTCCTGCAGGAACGCAGGTGTTTTGGGGGTTGACATAACGTCCGGAGTGAACTGTACGGCTGCCTCATCTTCATTTTCCTCTTCTTCTTCTTGCTTTGGTTCGGTTTTCGGTTCAGTTTTTACAGATCCTGTTGTTTTTCGTAACTCTGACAGGATAGGTTTGTACTGTTTTTCTAGAAATACGTCTGTGGCCAGAGTTCCTTCTCTGAACTGTTTATACTTTTGCTTTATAGCTTTCCTCAAACGAGTTATACTGAGAGTAAGGTCCTTCTCCTTTGAAGCCATTGTTTAAACTGACAATGTGACTCGGTTTTAGTACTTTAATACTAACTACTTTATGGCAGTTCAACCTGTCTAAAGAAGAGGGCTCGTTTTTTATGCTTTCTTAGAAAGCGTACGACCTGCTTTAGTGACACCACGGTACCTAGCCCTCTTAGGTAAACTGTTCTCGGTATCTGTACAGGTCTATCAGGGTCCCTGAACACAAAGGTCCTTTTCCATCCGTCTCTCCACTGGGGTATCTCAGCTACAGTATACTTGTCACTCTCCACGTGCTTTTCCATATATTGTTTCAGATGCTCTATAGGTCTGTTCACCCTACTGTGTATGTGAATCATGTAAGAGTTGAGTAACCAGAATTCACTTGGATTAGCTCCTGTAAAACTCCTCCAAGCCTCAAACTGTTTGGTATTTGTAATTGAGTAAGTCCCGTCACGCAGTGTTATTCCGAACTTATCGCAGTACATTGGTACGGTCGGTAAAGCCAATTTGAGAAATTCTGTCGTAAACAGACTTTGACAAAGATTGTTTACACCAGCAAAATCTTTCTTCCTTTGACCTCGCGGTAAACCGTCTGGGACGGGGCCGTAACCTACGTTGTAGCTAATGTCAATGTAGCACTTTGAAGCTAGAGCACGATTGTAGATCTTGACAGGGTTCCTGATTGGTATTGTTCTCTCTGTAATAAGAATACAGCGAGCTGCATGCGGTATGTTACACCCGTACTGGAGCATCCTTATACAGGTCTGCGCAAAGTTTACACTACCATGAGCGTTTCTCAACGGTACGATTTGACCGAATTGATCGGGAAACGGTCTGAATCTGGATAACATGTTCTGTGGATTTCTTACCGTACTATTTAGCATGTCCTCGTGGTACACCACGAGTTCGAGCGGTACCCCTTTGTTTTGACTTCTTTTCACAAACTCTATCCATATATCGCGATTGTAGAACCGTTCGCTTGCTGAAATCATTAACAAGATTACGGGTGGTAGACTAGCACTGTACATCCCTACACGCTTATGTCTCCAGCACCTTCTATTGAAGAGAAAACCGTGTGGTCCGCGTCTGCTACAGTAATTACCGCAAAACTTTTTCTTATCGGCATAGTACCAGGTGCACAGGTTTGAATGGACTTTGTTGGATCTCTGGATTGAGAAACCTCTGAGGTCATTGTAGTGGTATATCCTTACCATCATAGATCTTGAATGAAACTATCGATTCCGATACGATACCTGCCTTTATCAATGTCACAGTCCTTGCATATGACCAGGAAGCCGTGTCTGTCTTTCCACGCCAGAGCACATATTTGTTTAAACTTTTCAAAGTCTATATCGGTATTGACGTGGTCACTGTATGCATGGTGAAGGTTTGTTTCGTCTTGTTTGAATAGTACGATAAAGTTGGCATTGTCTCTAACGAGCTGTTTGGGTATATGGCTGTAGGTCTGACCTAGGTAGAATGTGTCAATATTCTTGTGTCTACCCATGGTGAAGTAGTTTCGTATATTGTTATGTTTTTCACAGGCTATGTCGTCGAATATCATTACTGAATTCTGTTTAGCCTCACTCGGATGTATGACAGATGCATTGTCATCATACGCGTGGTATCCGATCTCTTTCGGCATAATCTTGGATAGTAGCTGGTACTTTGGTTGGTACAGTGATTTTGAAAACACGTAAACATTTTCAAATCTCAAACCGTTAGGATCTACCAATAGGTTAAACAGTACGTTCGTTTTACCGCAATTGGACGGTCCAACAATTAATCCGCGAATCGTGTCAGGTAGCAGAGGACCGTTTTTATTTGTACGATTCATACCACCACCTACAAACTCGTCAAAGTTTCTCACTGGTAATTTCACAGATTGACTAATCAGTCTCATTGTCGAAGATAAACTAAGTTGCACATTATTATGACAAAGTATATAAAGTAACAGAGCTGAACTGGTAGCCCTCCTGGACGTTGGAGCGCACAGCTGCATCCGCTCCCACGCAGCGGCTGGTGCAGCTGCATCCGGTCCCACGACTGCAGTTGCAGTCACACACTCAGTGTGTGGTGATGTCATGCTTGCTCACCCATGTGTCACTGTTTTTATCGAACCCTTGCCATCTAACAAGTACTTTGTCTCCTTTCCGCCTCAACACTTTCTCAACTAGATATACATTACCAGTTGTGGACCTGAGCATTTCTTGTTCATAAAACCCACCTTTCAATACTTCACCTTTGGAGTCTTGTAAAATGTACGTTACGGGTTTTGTAGGTTTTATTGCATATACTGTAAATACTTCATTTGTCCAGTTGGGCAGATAACCTTTTTTAAAAACTCCTTTGTATTTGCTAATCCTTACCTTATCGTTTAACTTGAATTTAGTATTTTTAATTTTTTTTATTTCTTTTTGTGGTTTTGTTTAAACGGACAAGGATTTGTTTTACGTGTTTCTGTTTAACGTCTTTTGGTTTCATACCGATTGTTCTGTGGACATTATTATTGTACTCCTTGACTATATCAGATAGAATACTGAACCATTCGTAACTTCCACGTGTCGTGAATTTTCTATACATTTTCTCTTTTAATGTTCTGTTTAGACGCTCTACAATAGAGCTTTTCAGATGTGAGTAGGTCGAGTAAAGGTTTATTTTATATTTGTCCATTAGCTTTTTGACGTGAGTGTTGTACCACTCCTTACCCTGATCAGTCTGAAGATTTTTCATTTTGTGTTTTGCTAAAATTGAGTCTAGAGCATTAGCTACTTCTGCACCTGTCTTGTTTTTTAAAGGAATGGCAAACGCAAGTTTACTAAAGCAGTTTATCATTGTCAATATATACTTGTAACCTTTGTTCACCCTTGAATACGGGATCATCTCTACTAGATCAGCCTGGTATAGATCATTGAGTCCCTTCAGAGTAACCCTGCGTCTGGGATAGTTTTTCCTAGCCGGTTTGTGCAGTTCTTTCGCTATCGCGTCCATCTTTCAAAATGAAGAAAAAAATCTGTATACCGGTATTTATATTAGTCTAAGTGGTGTGGTTTGGAACACCCACATCGAACACTAGCATGCTCGATGCCCAGGTTAAACAGTATTTGATTTTGAGGGCCAGTCCAGAAGTAACTGGTTGTCGCCCGGTGACCAAATACTGTTCCATCCCTTGTTGCTTAGACAATGGAATAATCGCACATGCAACGCCCGGTCCTATAGTAAAAGAGCCGATTGTTACACGATGTGCACTCCCATAAACTACGCATTGTGTAAAATGTATCTTCCGTGAAGTAATACGCGGTCGACGATTCTTTTTGCCAAACAGCTGAACGGTCTCGAGCACACATATGACAAAGTCTGCGTAGTCCGCGTCCGTCGTAAACTTCTTTGTATCTGACTACCAATTCAAAGCAGTATTCGCGATGTTTAGATTTAATTTCCCGACGGATGGATTCGGGGATCTGGATATATCGTAAGAAGCGAATAGGATGTTGGGCAATTTGCCGCAGACAAAGGTCATAGAGGCTCTTTGGGTTCCACGCCATGATTGAGAATGAAGTGCTCTCCCACCACCACCACTGCCTCCACGGTTACTCTCCCACCACCGACTCCCCCACTGAGACCTCACACTTTGCACAAAGATAAGTGTTTACAACAGTATTTACAATTTTACAGTAATATCAACACTATATACAAGTTTATACATTTGTAATCTGCCATGGCTGATCCGGTCCATCACTATCTCCCACACATTCACACTCGATCCCAAGGAATTATGGGGTTTAGTCCACCTGAAGGATCACATTCACACCCCCAAGGCCACGAACCTCTCGGCACATTCACGGCAAGAGTACATCTATGGGTTTTAGCCCGCCTCGTTGCCACACACATTCACACATGATCCCAAGGAATTATGGAGTTTAGGCCACCTGAAGGATCGCAACCACTCCGTCCGGGACCTCAGAGCCCATACACACACACACACTCAGGCTTTTGGGTCTGCGAGGGCCGGTAGCAAGCACAGTGACAGGAAAGTGATTTTGGTCTTGGACGCTGTGTGGTAGTGGGGGTACACGGTTGCGAGGAGAGCGTTCAGTCTCGGTCAGTGATGGAGGAGAAGCAGCATCTACTCGAGCAATCGCGGGAGAAGTTAAAGAGGATGAGGGGGAAAAGTATTGACCTACGAAGGTTATTGTTTGTGGTGTCTGTGTTTAGAAGAGTGAAGGAGGCTATATTTACACCCACTGTGAGTATACTACAATATACTAATATTTAGAAACTTTACTATAGCCATACGGTAGTGTCTCATACTCTCCTTCCCGCTTACGCTTAGGACCGGTAATTTTAAATAGTTTAGTCTCTTCTACGGTAACTATGTTTTTGTCTTTTGTCCGTCTAATACGGTTTTCTGTTATTTCTAGAGTTGGATCCGTTTCACTAAGCACCATTTCTTTTAATTTTTCAAAATTTAGACGTTTACTAGTTTTTAAATTTAGAGTGAGACCTTTAATTTTACAGACTTCAACTAACGAATTTTTATTTGTGGACCACACTAAGTAGGCATAGGTTTTAGGACCACCAGAAACGAATTCTACAATGTATGACCCGGGACCGTAGTCGACCAACTCATCGGTCATCTCACCGAGGTAGTCACCGGTAGGAACTTTATACATGCCGTTTTTATGTATGTACAGTACACTGTCTGTGTCATAGTAAAGGACTTGAGATTGTAGCTGTTCCAAGTGTTCATACAGTTTTAACCTCGCGTGAGATGTGGTAAAAGCGGCCAAGACGACGTTGACGGTTCTGAGGGACTCGCTAACCTCTTCTATGTTTTGCCAATTTACGAGGAGAACCTCTTCGTTAATTTCTTGAACCGTATTTACTTGTGTCCCGGGACTGGTTAGTAGTTTGAAAAATGTGTCGGGTGATCGTATTATCGATGTCTTTGTCTGGTTCTCTCTCTGTCCGAATTTTCCCCAAAACGAATTTAGCATTAATTTCGCGAGGGAGCGAAGACCCGCGTTCTTTTCAATTTTTGTTTGGTCAAGTCTGATACCTTCATGTTCAAAATATTTTTTAATGTACGTTTCTTTGTCCTGATCAGTGAGACACCAGGAAGGGTAGCCCGATGCCTCCTGCTTGATTTTTAAAAATTTATTTACAAAGTCTGTGAAGAGTCCGCCATCCTCATAGGTCACTACCTCGTATTCCCATAATTCGTACATTTCTAAAATGGTATAACCTTTTTCTACAGCTTTTCTAATTTCCTGCATCGTCCATGTCCCCGTCAATGCTCTCTCTTCCGTGGTGTGGGCACAGTCACCCGAGTACATGTCCTCCCCACACGTCCTACATAAAACAAACATTAATTTATCGTTCATGCGTGTAGGGAGAACCGGGTGATACAACTTTAGCGGGGGCAGGACTTTACATTTAAGAAGACCTTCAGCCTGCATGCCTCGCCCCCTACATTCTCTGTCACCCACATAGATTTTAGGATGAGATTTTACGTACATTTTAAATTTATTAACAAAAGGATAGAGAGAGCATACGTCCACATACTGTATAGACTCCCCCTCTGCACACTTGTGGTATGTTCTTGCGTTGCCTGTTCTACCACCAAAGAAGGCGTCTCTTGGATTAAGTGGGAGCGTGTTTAGAATTGGTAATGAATTTAGGTATGCCAATCTAGGATCTTTTTTCATTTTCTTAAATTCACACTCCCACATCTCGATAACTTCGTATCCGGAATTTTGGAGTTTAGCTATTTTGGATTTGGTCCTTTCGTACCTCAGATGCAAAGAGTCTGAGGGATCATCTGTTAAGGGCACTTCCCTCTCATACTTGTAACATTTAGGGCACCCGTGGAAATAACAACCCTGAAATTCATACACGCGTTCACCGTCGAAACCGTCTACTTTCATACCGGCAATTTTGACTTCTCTTTCCCGCCCTGCATGCTGAATTCGGACGCCGCGCTGATCCTCCTCCCAAGTCAGCCACTGCAAAGCGATGGGGGATTGCATGTCAACAAGTCTGTATCCATTGTTAGGGACCAGGCCAATAGTATTGGGTTTTAAGAACTTACGTCTAAACACCAAGTTACAGGCGCTGGCTATGGTGACGGCTTCCATGAACGGGTCTACGTTACATTCTTCGAGAAACATTGCTCTGAATTTTATGCACGCCTGCGCCAATATGTCTACATCTGAAATACAATACTCAATCAGTTCTTTTTGGAAATCAAACACTACGTTTTTGTTGACTTGGTCATTATGCCAATTTTCAAAATCTGTATAACTTTTTTCGAACATCGATTCAGGGCAGTAGTATTCCTTGGGTGGGATGGGGCCTACATAGTTTTGGTTTGCCAGAGTGTTAAACAAGTGAGGGAAGTAACCCTTCTTCTTCTCTGGGGGTAGATCAAAGGCTTTGTTGAGTGCTGAGAGGGCCATGGGGAAATAGTTCAGTGAGTCGATAAATCTCACGTTGTCCAATTCCATGAGAATGACTTTGGTGCCACGCATAATTAGCTCTGGACTGAATTTTGTCTGTTCCAGTACGTATTTTAAGATGAAACTGAAAATCAAAGCCCTGGCCGTTATGAGCCATTACACAAACGTTTTTGAAATTTTTTCTAACATCCATCACATAATCCATGAATTTAACTACAGGATCTTGTCTGAAGACTCGAGTGCGGGTATTACAATGTTCACAATTTCCACCACCGATACATTTGAAACAGAATTGTTGCGAGACACATAGATTTACTTTATGAACTTTTTTATCATTAATGTACTCGTCCTGTCTTGTTTTCCAGATCGAAAAATATGAATAGATAATCTTCTGTTTTGGGCTTGCCTGTGTCGACTCGCATGTAGCACTGGTGGTTTGGGGCCTTGAAATCATTACAGATTTTACAAAACACTTCGCCGCACACATGTTTCGATTTACGCTGTTTCAGAAATACGAGTCTTTGACATTGTTTGCATTTATTAACAGATTTACACCGTTCACCCTGGTGAGCCGCGAAACATATTTGATTTTTTAGAGTGATGTTACAATTTGGGCAAACTATTCCTCCATGTTCCTCTTTACAGGGCGGAGAAACTGTCTGACACGCAGGACAGATGTTTGAGCATCTGTGAAAACCTTTGTGGTCGTAAGGGACATGGCACGCCTCACAATAGAAATGGCACGCAAAAGCTGCAGTGAGGGATGTGATCACATTGTAGTGGCCGTTATGATACAGTAGGTTAATTTTATACAGAGCACTTTCATTATTACCGCTAAAATACACGTCCCTACCCTTACTGTTATAGTTGTAAACTGTAATATTATATTTTTTGAGGTGCTCTTGAAATTTTGAAAGTTCGTGGACCCCCGCTCCCTGTTCAGAAATTTGGACCCCGGCTTTAGTCATCAGTTTTTGGGCTCTGAAAGTTTGTCGCTTACCCTTGTCTTCACGTATAGCCTTAAGTTGAGGATCTTTTTTGACGTAGGCTTTTGCTACCACTATAGCTCGGGGCAGACACAGATTGTCCACATTTTCTATCGATACAATACCTTTACGTGCTTTACATTCTTCGTGAAAATTATTGTACAAGCCAGGTCTTCTGGAACCACCACTACCAACAGGGAGATTGACACGCGTACATTCGACTTTGAACGTATCGGTAGATTTTACAGAGTCCGCGTTACTTTGAATTATCCCCCCGAAAATTTCAAAAAGGACATCGTCTTTGACCTGATCAGCTGGTCGAAATGCCACGTAGCCCGGATCTTTACTTTTTAAATTTAGACTATGAAGTGTAAATCCGAGGTAGTCCGAATCAGTGCAATTTGCTTTCATTTCATTTACAATTTTAGAAAATCCCGTCCTTAGCCAATCGATTTCATTAATGTTTTCAGGGACGGGATTGAATTTAAAGGTGGTCTTAGTACCATATACCCTGAATTTTCTCACATAGGTCTCGTTCCTTCCTAGAATTTTTACAGGATCCAACTCCATATCCATATATACAGGTTCAGAATCTACTTCAATATTTTCGTAAGACATGTTTAAAACTAAGGATATATATGGTATTATAGAAACGATATTACGTTAGAAAAGCAAACTAAATGATTAAAAAGCTTAACTGCTACTAGTAACGATAATTTCTATTTAGATTAAGAAAAATAATTACAAGAATAGTATTAACGGTGATTAAAATAAATATTAGTAAAAATATTTTAACGTATTAGATTGAATTATTTTACTCCAGTAATATCAAAAGATCGTAATTGTTTAAATAATTGTGTAAAAACTCAGAGCGACACACGTCCTATCTCCCTGACCTCCCGCACGGATCTGACGGGAGAGAGAGGAAGGAGTGCCGGCCTCTCAGGTTCCACCAATCAGAGCGCTTAGATACTATTTACATCCAATCAAGGACGCGCTTATTCCAACCAGTGGGGAAGCGCGAGATTTTCTTGTTCATAGCTGGCTAACTCAGGTCTATTTATGTTACAGACTTCCTCTGATGACGTCACCACCACATATTGCTATCTGTGTGGCGGGAGTGAAGAGTGCCAATGTGAATAGTTGTTTAGAAATAGTATAATAAATTAGTTTTTTACCCAAAAATGTTTTATTTTAAACTCCTGGAACCCTATGCTCAACTCTAAATTATCACACAATAAGGTACGATTCGTCTTTATTTCTCTTGTTTAGTTTACCTTCCCGCCAATTTCACATTTGAGGTTATGTTCCCCTGTTCCCGCCAACTGGGCGCAGCCATCTAAGAAAGTGAGGTTAGGTTCTCCTGTTCCCGCCCTTTCACAATTGAGGTTATGTTCCTGTTCCCGCCAATTCATCATGGGCGCAGCCATATTGAATACGCGGGAAACCAAGAAAGTGAGGTTAGGTTCCCCTGTTCCCGCCAATTTTTCCCGCCCCCGCAGCCATATTGGAATTCCCTCCGTCCCTCGTTTCTCCCTCACCGGACCCAACAAATCACCGATTTTACCGAAAAACACCGATTTTGACACCCCAAATCACCGATTTTACCGAAAAAACACGATAATTTCGACACCCCAAATTTTGGAACATTTTCATAGGATAAGAGTGTGAGGAGGGAATTTCTCCCGCACATGAAGGGATTTCTCCAGCAAATGAGGGAATTTCTCCCTCCCATAAGAGCCCATGTTAGCGCCAAATCCGCGCGAGGTCTACTCTCATATTATTATATATTATTAAGTTTATTTTATGATAAATTCTAATATTTTAATATAACAGAATATCATATACAAGCCATGAAGATTAATTTAAGTGCATGCAAGCTATTGGTTCTACGCTCTGTTCTTCCCCGAAATCTGTTATGATGTTTGAGAAGTTTTAAGTAGAGTTTACAGGGATCCTTTTTGGTTTCATTCAGGTAGGCACCAGGTAATAAGTATTGGGTTTATTAAATAATTTGCCTTATAGTCTTTAACGACTGTAACCACAAACCGAGCCCATACTGTAATCAATCGACATCTCAATATTCAGTAGTCGAAGGCCTAATTAGTTTTACTAGAATTGTATCATTAGGTTCATGATATCTACGGGGCTGTGAATTGTGAATATTGTGCCCTATCGAAAGAGAAGGGCTCAGTAACCAACAGTGCTTACAAGTTTTTTTGCATTTATCAGGGGGGTTTATGAAGCCAAGGATTCAAAGTGAAACATATTGATTGATTAAATTACTAAATATATCTGAGCAAAAATTTAATTACTGTGGGGAGATTTTTTGTTCCTAGATATAGATATCGTTTATATTTAATAATACCGAAATAAAGATAGTCATTGTTTATCATTTAAAAAATGTAATGTCTTCACCATATCTTGGAATATTTGATCAATAACAAGAATTTAAATATCTCTTCCTGCTCAGTGTAAAGAAAGTTACATTTCACATAAAAGTAGATTACATATAAGGCCGTCATATTGAAATGCCAAACTGAAGATGCATAATTAATTTAGATTTTTGAATCGCACAACACTGATGAGATGGATAATAATCCTCAATATAATCGTGAAACTTTTAAACATATAGAAAGTCCAAAATCCCTTAAAACTTACCAGACAAACATAAATATAATCATACAAATTTGTTAGTAAAAAACGTGGACTAGATTTATTAGTATTAATCCGACATTATGTTTATAAAAGTATTCACGTTTATAAACAATTCATTTGCAACATATGAAACAATTCAATTGTACATTTCTATAACTTTAAACGGTCATCATCTTGAAACCCTAAATTTAACTAAAATAAGTAAGGATAAATTTTGACATCCAATAATGTGGACAATATTATGGAAAGTATCAATTTTTATTTTTTTATGAAGTGATCGAGATAAAATTTTTTTTTTAAATGTAAAACGTTTTATTGGTTAAAATATAGCTAACGGACTCATCTAAGCTATATACAAATCTCCGTAAGAAAGTTTATTCTTTACTTAATGATATTTATCGTGTTCATAATATTTCCACAATACTGTATACTTGTTAAAACTTTTTGCGTCCGCTATTTGGGATCTGACGTGATACCAGAAACTCGTTGAAAGAAATATTGTAATATGACCTGGGAAATGCAATAACACTTTTGCATTGTATTGGATAATAACTTATATAAGACCAATTCCTTTTCTAAATTTTGAATAACCGCAGTATTGAACCTTAAGTGATATAAAACATAGTAAAGGAATTAAAGCTGTTTATAACGGCGCAATACATGTAAAAATGTATCGTTTTATATTTATAAATTAATTGGTTACAAATATTGATTGAATGTTAATGGCCGCCATCTTGAAGCGTTTTTGTTGGTTAAGACTGGCTAACTGACTCCTTCAACCTACGTGCCAGTCAAGTACAAAAGTATACCAATTAAAATCTAGATATGTAAATAACTACGCTAGTTATGGAGTTGTAAATCTCGTGTTGTTTTTCTGTAAGCATATACTATAGGTATATTTTCCGATAGTGATGGCTTTGGATTTTACATGATCGGAGACATTTTAAAAGAATATCCCAGAAATTAGGTAATAAGTGCGATTGCTTCAGGCTAAATTCTATAAAATATATCTTTGTAACATATGCTTTTAACCTTTTTATGCATTAAAAGCAATACGTAAGCAATACGTAAAAAGCAATGCGTATTAAAGCATTTGGTATATAAGTCCAAAAACTTCCATGCCCAGTTTGAATTGGAGATGTTGTCTCCTATTGTTCTATAATGACACAATCTGGGGTGTAAGAAATACATCTCTTTCTTCCAACATAACGAACATTCAAACATTAATATATTATGTGAGAAATAAATTATGCAAGCGCTCATAATAACAAACGTTGATAACCTTTATATATCGTCATGTGCGGGAAATTTGATTCAGCAAGTATTTTTATATCTCTCATTAAGTCAGTTATCGGTGGAGTGATGGCTTGTGATCGCATACCGGCTTCACCAGTGTCTATATAACCATTGTTCCAAATATTAAAAACTTTTAATTTTACGTTTTGGCATGTCAGTAATGTATTTTAACAGTTAAGAGATGAGATGTACAATATCATTTAAATTACCATACATTTCATGTTCAAATTTATTTGCAATCAAATAAAAAAAATATTCAATCTGCTTGCCCTGCACAGTCTAAATACAACAAAATATCTAGTCGTTGTTGAATACAATATAGGTAAGACTTACGACTCCAAGGATGCATGGGTGTGTGATTGAATCTGGGTGTGTTATATAAACTAAGCACACTCCACAGTATTCAGTCACACACTATATTTGCCAAAAATAGTTCAACCTTTTCGGGGAAGGTTTTTATATGTTGCAATTTCACATGGAAATATTCAGGAGTGATTTCAAACTACAAAACAAATTACAAACTAGATTTAATAAAGAATATATTGGTTAAAAAGTATAAAGAAGTTATACCTTTTCTAAATTTCAATTGCATCTGTGGTTCCGATTTACTGAAATTCCTAGCGGAATCGATAGACTTAGACCTTTTTAAATGAACTTTCTTTATGGGGTGATTTAGAAAGTGTAAGATACACTTTCTATGGACTAAGAGAACATCAAAAAATCTAGAAAAAACGTATAATCAGCAATTTAACTGTTAACGTAGTTTAATATGTGTTTGAACCGTGTGTATTTTAAGATGGTAATATTTAATGTTTACTTGTTTTAAATTTGTCTTCATATTGCAACAGTTTAGCAACCGATAACGAATTTTATTACTCTGATATGTATATGGCCATGAATTTAATAGTTTTAATCTGTATTAATTTATTTTATGCATATAATAGTTGTTATGTTGAACATCTTACAAATAAACATCATACATTTAACATTGTTACGATATCAGATTGAAACCCGATATATTAGGTCCTGTTATGAATGTTTCACAAGGTTTACCTAAGAGTTCGTCCAACCGCACGCAATAAACTCCAGATATAGCAGACATTAAGCTGAGTAATAAGGTCCTTGTTTAACCGAAGTTCCTGCACGAAATGTCAGATTAGCTTATCAGCGTTACTGAATTACTTGTGATGTTTGTTATTACGACCAGAAGGGGCAGTTATTTACCTCTCAATATATTTCTCGCCTCATAATTAACGTGTTACTGTCGCATAGCACTTACTGGCAGGTAACGCCACGAAGACTTATGGGATGTTTTGATATAATGTTTAAGTCAAATGGCTGTTATTTTCTAGTGTATATATTAATTGAACAAAAATATTTAATCAAAGTAAGATCTTATTTCCCTTTTTACTAAAACTGTAATTTGATATTGATTATAACTTTGAACCAAATCTACACAGAACGTAGTAATAGTGTTGACTGGTATAGTTAGTAAATATGCTTTTAAATTCTAAGATAATGTAAATTTTCTCTAAAAATATATTATTTCATTTTCATTTTACAGCCAAATTTTACAAGTAAGGTTTACGATGGTGGTGATTTATGTGGGGAGTATTTATTAAGTGGCAGGTTGAAAAGCCAGGATATAATTTACTAAATTATATTTTTACTACCTGCTTCTTCGTGAATTTTAATTCTTAAAGTTATAGCAACATAAATTATCTATTGATTTTCGGTTTATCATGTGCAGAAATCGTCTCCAAGAATGTACCACTAGCTATGTCAATGCCTATTTCAGTAATTGTGTGACCTGTTAATAGTTGTAAAGTATTTATACTTTTTCGGCGAGTCTCTAAGCTCATTGTTTCACCAGAATAACACTTTTGGTTAGATTACGCGGCCTTTTAGTTGAACCTACACTGGGTAGATGTCGAGATATTGGGGTGGAAGAGTGGATCAATAACAGACCACTGCTGAGGATGACTTACTGATAAAGGCTTTCGCTAAGATTGAAATGACGGAGTACTGTATAGAGTCAACTACCTGGCGTGTTTGACCTGAGGATAAGACAAACCTAGCGTTCTCTTCTTCTAAGGTGATATAGCTGAGTTATAGCCCGCTATACGTCTCTCTAGAGAGATCGCGACAGGAGATGGCCTCTACCCCAACCTCACCCATCTTGTCCACTTCAGAAGCAGGGACAGAGATTCCTTTTAGCTCTTAATGCAATTAGAAGTTTATCATTTTCATTTCCCAAGTGAACAAACATAAGTATTGTTACTCCTTGATGTACCTTTGTTATAGGCGGAGAAGAAGCAATATTTACTGAGTGCCTATCTATATATCAAGTTACAAAATTCAATATACAGGTATATTTAATCGCGTAATGATTAGGTAATTGCCTTAAATTACGTAAAATACCTTTATACCTAGTGGTTTTTTACAAAGAGCACAATCTGTTGTTATTTCCTCAATAGCAAAGGGTTAAATTGTCACTCTAGGATTACACAAAGTTCATTTTTGATTGAATCAGTAACCCTCCAATGAGATTTACATGTCTATGACAATTCAGAAGTTCACTGCGGTGATGTTCCATGTTTTTTTCGTTATTTTGTAATAACACAATTCATATTTATAACTGTAATATCGTCACGTATAAGTCATGATGACTGCCAGTTAGTCTAGTAATTGCCTATTTGCCTATGTTTTGGATGGTAATCAAGATCATGCTGAATAATAACTGCAAAAAACATGAATATTATTAAGGTCGTGAACCATTTTAGACTATTAAATATGGATGATCGTTTGGACATGTCAAGATAAATCCCATAGTTTTACGTTTAATATTCGTTAAAAGAAATTACAGCCACACAATATTAAAGGTTATTAAAATTAAAATACAAATAAAGATTCTCTCAGTTTTAGTTGGATTATGAAATATCAGTTATAGTAGGTGTAAATTAAAAAGGCAAAAGCAAATTGGACAGGTGATATGGTTGCTCGAGAAGTGTAGAAAGCTATATAGGGGATGACATAAAGGATTGACCAGTCAAGGGGCAAATATGCTTCGTGATCGAATATCTTGAAGAGACATGATTTTAAATATCTTGAAGTTTAATTCATAGAACCATAAAAGTCAGACATTAACAGATTTGTAAATTAAACAGACTTTGAGACATGGCATCATAATTACAAAGAAAGGCGAGAGTTTCTTGACAATATACCGCTGTTATCTTGAGGTTTGACATGCTACGAGGTCATTGATAGATAGACCTATTGTAGGTAGGGTTGGTTTCTCATATCGGTATAGTTACTTTACCAGAACTATAAATACATAGTTATGGTAAATTAAAATGTGGTTATGCAGGTAACGAGACAGCACTGGATATAGCGTAGCTAACAAGGTACGATTAACTAATCTCATCAGATGATGTAAACCACCAATCAGAATACTTTACTAAAGTATGTTCGTTGTCGGAGAAGTTTGACAGTAAGAAAACTTTATAAACGTAAATCTATTACTACAATATGGATACTAGAATATTTAATCTAGAATACTAGAATATGTAATCATGTGTTACCAAAACTTGAAAAAGTAACATTTCATTTCCACTTGCAATTGTTTTAATCATTAAATTTAATAAATTCGCGGTTTGACAAAGAGAAATAACACGAATTTATTTTAATCACAGAACTTGACAGTCAATATTGAATTACGTAAACACAGCTCTCGAGGTTGATACCGCCCCCCACTTTTCCAGCGGCGCGGCGTGTTGAACCGCCGAGCCTTTCTAATGAACAGTGAACAGACTAATTTAAGGACCAGGGCAAATTAATTATTGACCCTGATTACTTCTGATACGTTATTGGTTCCCTGATATATGTGCCCATTTTAAAGGTTTGCCTAAATGACAATAATTCAATAACTAATTTACACTATCTTACAATTGTAACATATTCAAATTAATGAATTTAATAACTAATTTAAATTGCCTCTATGTCTTCTGCCCGTACGAAATCTAAAACACAAACTGAGGTGTACACGTAAAATTGTGTCATGCTTTATTTATAGAAATGCATATAAATGAGGAACATCGTGTTCAAAAGTGCTCCATGTCACTCTATGGGATTTTGCGAGCGTGAGTGAATATATTTACATAGGTGTAGCTAAGATGGTAACCTGCAAACAGTGAAATAATCTCTCTCTCTCTCTCTCTCTCTCTCTCTCTCTCTCAGGAGCCTTATGTAAAAGATGGACAGATTAATGGATGCGGAGGGAGGTGGTTTTTTGAAAGGAGAGCAGGAGTTGAGGTAGGAAGTGCTATTGTGGTATTGGAAGATTCGATCGATGCCATGCTAGTCGCCCGAGAATCTGATAATACTTGCGTGAGTGTGATGCTAGAAAGAGGAAGGAAGTCACTGAAGGTTGTCAGCTTATACTGTCGGCCGTCAGAGGGAATTGACGGTCATCTGAGAAAAATAGTGGAGATCATCCGGAAGAGCAAGGGAAAAGGAGTCGTCATCGGTAGGGACTTAAACGCAAGATCCAGGTTGTGGTGGAGTGACAGGACGGATAGGAAGAGGGGAGAAAGTAGAGGAAATGGTGGAAGCCTGTGAGTTAGAGATAGTAAACCGGTGGAACCGTTGGACAGCCTTCGAGAATACCCAAGGAGGATCTTCAAACATCGATGTTACTCTAGGAACAAGGGACGTAACGAGAAAAATTGTCAACTGGGAAGTTGTAGAAGAGTCACTGAGCGACCATCGACTTATAAAGTTTGAAGTAAAGGAAATGGAGGTAGGAAGAACTTACAGAAATGAGATGACTGAAGGGATCGTGGAACCTAAGAGAGGTTGACTGGGTGAGATTTGATGGAGTTCTGGTTGAGGAGGTTGAGGGGCTGCAGTGGGAAGGAAAAGAAGCAGAAATATGTGCACAGGAGCTTCAAGATGTGATAAAAAGGGTAATGGAGAGGACGGTGCCCAAGTCGAGGAAAGGTCAAAAGAAGGTGCATTGGTGGACAGAAACAATAAGTGAGATGAGGCTAAGGATGATAAGATATGGTAAAAGATGGAGAAGGACACGGACTCAGGAAGACAGAAGAGCTTATGTCACAGCGAGGACAGCTTATGTATGGGAAATCAGGAAGGAAAAGAGGAATGCGTGGCAGAAGCTTCTGGATGAAGACGGTGAAAAGGACCCTTGGGGGAAGGCCTACAGGATCATTATGGAAAGATCAAAGAAGGAAACAACATTGGTCAGTATGAAGAAGGAGGATGGAAGTTTCACAACGACGATAAAGGAGACGCTGAGAGTAATACTGCAAGGTCTGTTGCCAGATGACAATCAGGACGAGGATACTAATGATCAAATAACTGTAAGAGCAGAAATGGAACTAGTTAGCGAGGGGTTGGAGGAACCAGAATTTTCAGAAGAGGGAATTGGATGCGGCAGTAAAGCAAATGAAGAACAGAAAGGCTCCTGGGCACGATGGTGTGAAGATAGAGGTAGTAAAGAGGATGTACGGAAGGATAAAAGGGCATCTGCTCATCCTATACAATAAGATGTTGGCAGAAGGAAGATTCCCATGAGTGTGGAAAAAAGGAGTGATAAAAATATTCTTAAAAAATAAAGACAAGAATCCCAGTGAGGTGAAATCGTACAGACCAGTGACACTACTTTCAGTCTTGGGAAAGTTAGGCGAAAAGTTGATAGTAACAAGAATGAAAAGATGGCTCAGCGAAGAAGACTTGTTAAGTGATAGGCAGTTCGGATTTAGGGAGGGAAGAGGAACAGTGGATGCGTTGATGAAATTGAAGAGGGATGTGGAGGAGACTGTAGAGAAATACGTGCTGGCCGTCTCCCTGGACATAGCGGGTGCATTCGACTCGGCATGGTGGGCCAGAAATCTT
>NW_025780835.1:0-48185 GCF_021130785.1 Homalodisca vitripennis
ACATCCTCCCTAAGTGACTCTCCCTACCCATTAAGATTAATTTTTTCTTCTATGGGTCCAAAATATTTCTACCTTTCTAATTTACAATATGTTTATCGATTTAATATATAGAATACGTTTTGATACAAAGAACCACGTAAAAAAATAAATTATACCGTTTTTGTGTAGGGATTTTCCACTAAGTGGTCTTACATGACAGAAATATTGGAATAAATGGCTTGAAAGGTTGAAAGTTTACAATCAAAAACTGAGTGGCCATTGAGAGATTCTCACAAAGTATGGAGTTGTATGAGTAGGTTTTGTATTTTATGAAGAAGTATGCTCTTTTGCGTCGATACGCACGTGTTGGTGGTATATTCATCGGTGCATTTCGACATGTACTACAGGTATGGATTCGTTTTTTTTAGTTTTATAATAAAACATTCATATGACACAGGATGCCACTGTGGCGATAAAACATGACCTCAAAGACAACGTATAATATATTTAGATACTGATATGTTAAAACAATTGTAGTAAATCTAAAATCCCAACATTGTGGAGCCCCCATACAGTCTTACAAACGTATACAAGGAGGTAAAACTAGAGATCGCTCTCTTTTTTCACTAATGCAATGGCAAGTCAAAGTTAAAATGGAGTTTTACGCAGTTTTGTTTATCTTAGTCATAAGTTTTATATTCTGCAGCAACACTGAGATATATATTTGTTGTAGAGTGATCTTTTGTAAAGAACATTAAAATGGCGTTCATTTCTCAAAAAGTCACCATAGTATTGCATAATCATCCAGTGTTTAACTAAGGCCTTGCCATTAATGCTAGTCTCTTATTGATTTATTTAAGAACTATATATTTATATTTTGTTAATTAGATATTCATGTTACTTGACATTTTTCCGAAGTGTGAATGAACTTAATAAGAACGATAACGATAAGGAGGCTTATCACTATTAACAGGACCACATACCATAATACTAAATTTGTGTCCATAACAAATATACGTAGAATAAATCATGATTCATTAATTTATCCCGTTATCAATTCTAATTTTCAAGTAAATATGAAATCTATTGTTCATCTACGGAATCAGAACAATAGAAAAACAGAGCAATGAAAACCTAAGTGACTTGCCGCCTCTTCAGTTACAGAACTTATAACACCCAATACATTATGTATTAGGAAACTATTAGAAAAGAAGAGACTCCCTATAAGTCACGTCCATGCCTTTAAACACTGAGTCATAAACCTTACTTTATTGCAAACAGTCTTTTCTATGAAGTTCTTGTTTGTCATCCGTTTTTTACATAGTAATATTTCTTAACCACAAAGAAACGCGTTTGTTTGTATGTATCTGTTAACAGATATTGATAGGTACCGATCAGTTTCAGAGCGACATACCATGTTTATACCTACATATATGCAGATCAAAGTTTTCAGGTTTAGATACCATCTTCTATCTCTACCTGTAAATACTCTTACGTATGTATAGTGTGTAGATATCTGGGCCGTATCTTGTGAGTTTCATTCATTTGTGATGTTGAGATGGTATGAAAATGTACGACATTTAACTAATCTCTATATACAAGGTAGCAAACATCCTACAATACGTGTTGCGTAACAGGCTTCGCTGAGGTTGCATGATAAATTGCAAGCGTATAACTCATCTAAATTCGCGATGTGTTTTGCAGGCAGATAGACGGAAAATCATATACAAAAGGAATGTTTACACCTCCTAATAGACAAAATAAAAATTGTGTCATCTACCAAGTGCACAGCCAAATCACATTGATATACCTTTCATCAAACTCATTCTTGTCTATGTAGAAATGAAGTTTCATGCAATATTGAAAGTCTACAGATGAAATATGTCTTAAGATATCTTGCCGAACGATACAATATTGTTCATTAAGTTGGGTTATATAGCAGTGTCTAAATACTAAACATAAACGCACCAAATATGATGTTGTCTGCATTCTGTTAGTTAAGTCTACACGTGTTAATATTTTACAAGTTTGAATCTCTTATAGGTTTATTGAGTTTTTGTTTACAAATTTATTCATTCTGCTGTTTTCTCGTTGCCATCGTGGTTACCGATAATGCTATGTAAAAATGTGTTCTAAAGCTCAACTAAATCCCATGAATTGAAATGTACCATCATCAAAGTCAATGTTGCATTTTGTTATAGAAATAAAATGTCATGCAATTTTTAAATATTGATTCGTTTTCGAAACATCGTGCAGACAGCCATACAGAAATAGAATAAAAATATCCTAACTGACTGATTCATCAACTCGAAGCGAAAGCTATTATATATACCGTACGGTATTTCTTTACAGCTAGTAATGTATTATACTGAATAAAATCGAATTTTTGGTACTTATTTCTGTTTTATTTTAGACTTTGATTATATCAATTTTCTCAGAATTAAATTCTCTACAATTAATGTTTGTTGATTTTATGTATTTATTACCAATTTAACAAAGTTATTGTACATCAAACTTAAAAAAACATTGTTTCGTGCCCCAATTCTTTTGCATTTAACCCTGAATCCCTCAAAAACTACTACAGGTACAGTTCTGAAACCTATTTTTATTAGCTTTATCAGGTAAAAATACATAAGAATCAACGATATTTCTTACTTAATTAACCTTTCCAAAAGTTCAGTATGGTTTTATTTTACTCTTTACCCAGGAATTCAGGCGAAATCTTTCGCTAGCTGTAACTCCACTAACGAAGCGTTTTCGGAACCTATGTTTATATAACATTTTTTCATTATTTTTACTAGTACAATGTGCTGTAAGAAGTGGGGGGAGAACTTCATGAATCACCCTGTATAGATAGATAGCACTACACTATAGACAGACGTTAGTCAGTTTTCTTACTAAAATGTTAATTAGACTGGCAGAATTTAGATACAGTGATCGTTAAGTATTTTATTACAACTCCATAATTCAAGTGACCTAAACAATAAAAACAAATCAGAGCCACATAAAATTAATAAAGTCGAGATTATAAAGTGAAGGTAAAGTATTCATTTCAAGTTTTCAGTTTCACACCCCTCTTTATCATCCAATAATATCTCTTTACAAAGTTACAAAGCACAAGTGTCTCATAATATGCATCTGCATATTTCAAAGTATTGTAGTAGTAGTATAGTACATAGTTTTATTTATAATAAGTACTAGCGGGCCCGGCGCGCTTTGCTGCGCATTTCAATAATTTTTTGCAAAAGTTGCCCGCGGCTTCGCACGCAATTTCCCGTTGAAAACAGTACACTATATTCACTTATTCTTTTTCTATCACATTCTAAACATTGCTGAGATAATTGATAGTCGTTTCCATCGTGAGCCTCTTGGGCGTATTATGAAGGTATGTACCATATTCCTGCCTCTATCTAGCTGTTACCCACGGCTTCGCACGCAAATCTTAAGAACCGAAGTCCTTATATTACTTAGTAAAATTTTTTTTTACTATAATAAATTTTAGATTGAATTAGTTATATCTCCGATGCCACGATTGAGCTTGCTTTGTTGTCTCGATCGAGAGAATATGTACACACGGAGTTTTGAGAACCATACTTCTGTCAAAAAAAAAACAACTAAGGTTGATTTTATAACATTCTTTATATTTGTAGCCAACGTAAGATAGTAATTATGATATCTGCATTACTCTTCTGATCAAGCATGAGCATGGTTTATATTAAATAAATATTGCAGTTAAAAGGTGAATTTTTTACGTCAAATTTGAATTGAATTATCTGGATAGTAAAGTCTATGTTTAACAGTGATTGCAAAAACAGTTTAAACAAAATTTGTCGTTTCTCTTAAGCTTACTCTATGCTTTAAAACTATAAGTGTAATATATGTTTACAAAGAACAGCTGATTAAAAATTTGAAAAGACGTTAACATATGTTTGCTGCAATGCATTTCTTATGGGTATTTCTGTAACCAGTGGGGCGGAATCCTGAATCGGGAAAGGGATGGGCATAGCTTTATAAACCTTCTCCGTGGAAAAATACATATACGTACAAATTTTCATCATGATCGGTCCAATAGTTCACGATTCCATAAAGGACAAACATACAAACATTCATTTTTATATATATAGATTTGGCGCCATGCTATACAATTGTATGATTGTTTATGAAATAAAGTATACTATTATTTTGGTTGAGAATTGAAAACCATGTAAACTTGGACATTTCCAATGAAAGTATTGACACTTTTTCTAAGCTTGGTTTATTGGATAATTGTTTTATTGTACACATCATTTTATTAGTTCTATTAAACATGTTTCATCATACATAACTGATATGATAAAAGAAATAGTTATTTCACATTTTGGATCCCATATATGTAGAGAAAATTGTGACTATTTAAAATAAAGAGTACGAGTTTAGTTGCTGGAGAAATCACAAAAATTTATGATGTTATTCCAATGGATAAATACTGTTACTTCAGAAACGAAGATATATCTGAAGTAAGTGGTTTTGTTCTGTGCTCATTTTGTGACAAATTTATGTGTTATTTCTTGACCATGCGTGAGCTAACCTTTAAAAATACCCGATGACCTTTCACGGTGTTTTAAGCTCTTATTGTTACTGAAACGCACGTGCAAAAGGTGTTAAGGTTCTCGCACTTAAAATAGTTATAAAATAGGAAAACACGTGTGCATGTATTAATAATATATATGTATTACTACTCCATTTCCGAGACTAAATAATTAGATGAATATAAAGAATTATTCTGCTAGGATTTAATTTGTTGCAACATGTAATGTACTTTATTTATTTACGTATAAAAAAGAATAAAACCACGTTTTTTATGCAAATTTAAAAGTAAAAGTTGAAAAGTATATTGACATGTGTTACTGAATATTGCAATGGGTTGAATTTGCAGATGGTATGTCAATATTATAATAAAGAATTAATGTTAATAAAATCCTGTACGGTTTTTTTTGTTTAGGTGAAAACATGAAATGGAAATGAACGGAAGTAAAACTTAATATTCGATATAATACGATATATCGTATGAAATATTTAATATGATAAAAGGGGAATGATATCAAGTAAAATATTATAATATAAGTAAAATAAATGGAAGAGAAGCGTACTTTTCATCCCATAATGGAAATGAAGATGGAGAAGGTTTCTATGATGAAATGGGTGGTAACAGATATGTAACATGAAAATGCACTACATTTAATTAATCTCTATATAAAAGATAGCAATACTCTACAATACATGTAACAATAACATATTATGAAATTAAATGAATAATATGTATAATAAAATGAAGTTAAATCGAGAGGAAGAAGATAGTACTGGGTGTTTAAAAACATTCACTTTGAAGGGAAATAAAGTGAATGATTATGTCTAATGTTTTTATCTCGATCCATACACATTAGGTAGCACAAGACTGATAGGACTGACGGATCGCTATAGATTAAGTCGACTGAGGGCTGACAGTTCTTGGTTATATATGATCATTTATATCCATTAATAGGGATTTCAATTCGTAAAGTAAATAAATTATAGTAATTTATTTGTTTTAGTTAACTCTCGAACAACTTAGTTGTTATAAAATAACTATTGTATATTAAACACCGACACATATGCAGCAAGCTAATTTACTTTGTCTTTTAGTTCAAATGTATTTTACGGCAGTTACTAATTAAGCTATTCTTAAATAATTACTTTCCATTCTAGTTAAAAGAATGATGGTGAGGTTATCCTTAGTATATAGCATTGTATATTAATAAATTAATAAATAATAATTATATGGAAGGAGTATTAAATTACTAACGAAGGTTCTACAATTTCAAAATAATTGTTTAATAATTTACATATTTCTCCTTGAATATTTGAATCACATTTCCCTTCAAGTAATGCAATTTGCAATATAAACTGCTATTTCTATCTACACAATATTTTGCAAAAAATTACATTTTCAACACTTGAGCAACTTTTAAAACAAATTTAATCTGGTGGGAGCCTATAAATTAATCGTTCCATCCCGTTTCATATCTCGATTAGTTTACTGAGTTGGTAAAGTTAATTAGGGAGAAGTGCTTCAACTGTAAACCAATAACCTGCTACTTATCTTTCACCCCTAAATATCACGGTGATGTAAGCATGAACTATTACAATATATCTGCGTTACACCTTCTGGATTAGTATTTTTAGATGATTAGCGAAATAATAAAAATGTAGTTTTCTTTAATTGATCGTTTAAAAACTATAATTTAGTATTATAAAAGTAAAAGTAATTTACTTGTTACTTCCAAATTTATCAACGTAGTACAGATTATATTAAAAACATAACAGGAATCCATCAGATTTAAATATTACTGAAGATGCCGGACAGATTTTACATTGTTCTAGTTGAACATATATTTGTGTATTGGCAAAGTACTCATATGAACTTTTAAGAAAGTCAGTACTTTTTAGGGATAATATACACATTTGGAACTGAAGTGGATTTTTGAGCAGCGAGATTGATTAATACGAGCTATTTTAGTTTCAAAATGAGATATATATCATTTTTATAATATTTAATAAAACACAAAATACTCATTATTTGTGTTGTAGCATAAAAAATATATTTGTCTCTCCAAGTTCATATAGCATATACACAATATTAGGCTATGATTTAAAATATGTATGTTGTAACGCTTTTAAAAATTTATGTGTTTGTTTTAAACTAGCTGTTACCCGTGGCTAAACATGCAAATTTCAAAATCTTCTGTTTTCTTTTAAGCAACTGTAAAGATCCCATATCACAACTTCAAGAAAACCAGCCAATTTCAAGTATCTCATAAGAAATACTAACATATTAAAATATTCACAGCTTTTTTCCTTAAGTTTAGTTTTACAACAGTGTGTAAATAGTATTTCTATTGCATTAGTTGTCTTAAATTCATTACTGGAGCAATCTTGAGAAAAGTAAGATATTAACTTTGTCTTTGCGGTCTCTGTTACACTACTGACTAAGCGTTGTTCTAACATTTAGACGTAAACATATTTTTTCAGGCTCTTCGATGAACTGTCAACAGTTGTTTCAGGGCTCTAAAATATTCCGGGAAACTTTTCCGATCGTTCTCTTCATATACACCTTCGTATTTCAAGGAATATTTTACAAGAAGAATTAACAGTATTAGTTCAGCCGTTCTCGAGATTGGTGCTTTGCAACACAGTTAGGGGATTATTTTTATTTATAAGATCTATCTTATAAACAAACCAAACAACAACAACCAAACGAACAGAACCTTGTGATCTTTCTTGTTTCCTGACAAAGCTTTGTTACCTGTCGTTGTTTACTATCCCTTAAGTGATTGTATTTTATATTTTTGTATAAACTATGTTAGACAAAATAGTGATAGTAAGGGGGCTAGTTAGATCGTAGTAGGAACTAAAAGTATATATTTACAAAGTAAGTGATAATATTTATTTTTACAAGGATTCAAACTTTAAATTAAATAGTTATTCCAAAACTGAATCTAAAATTTGTATTATAGTCAAAACTGAGTGCTGAACTACAGCATGATACAATATGTTTGTTCTCACTGAGCTGACTATCGGCTTTTCATTTAATATAACCATTTGGGTCGTTTCAGTTGACCTTGTAACAAATTTAATAAAATATTTAACGGTGCAACAACCAATGTAAGTAGAAAGGATAAATAGTTATTATCAACCTCCAAGGTGTTAGAGAAAATAATTACATACAGTAACGTCTTATTAAGTAAATAAAACAAAAGGCCAGCAGATGGAAACCTTGTTTAGAATGACGAGGCCTCCAAGTATTGATTAGTAGCATCAGAAGAATGCACGAGCTATAAAATGATGTTGACTCTAAGGTTGCTCGTTAACGAAGCAGATGTGATGTGAGATGGGACTATTGGATTAACTCTGAGATCAATACTGACTTCGTAAAGACAACTTATAAAACGTATCTGCGGTGTCCCAGTGTTAGGTACCTCGATGTCACCAGTACAGCCGGTTTTAATAGCTTGATTATCCTCCCAGCTACAGTAACGTCAGATACCAGGAGTTGAATGGATTAATTACATCGTTACTGACCTAAAAGAAGTTCAGCGGATATAAACGCACTATCGTATAAGATGAAATTTCAGACCACTGCTTTGTTTGTCGGTTAATACACTTGGAGCAATTAGTTAGTGCGAAAATCATTGTAAAAATCACATTTCATACCTTATGCCTCGGGATAGATTTGATATGCGTACCAGATCGTGAGAGGAAGATCAGGTCAACAGATAGATAATGGTCCTGCAAATGTGTTTGAAGTTTGTTTTTTGACGATGAAAGGATTGTGAAAGAAACGATTTTCCGGATATTTGCTAACGTTCAGTGATACAATACAATCAGTAACACTGCGTTTCGATATCTGCAATCTGATCTCTTCTCCAGGAAATTGACTAAACTAATGCATACCAACAACCTAGGTTAAAGTAAACAAAAATACCAGATCATTGTGACACGCATAAGTCAGGAACCACAACAACCATGTATAAAGATAGTTCGTAAGCATTGTTCTTACCGCTGCAATAATTTAGGGATTTCAATCAGTTCCTTACAACTTATACAAATGATTTCTAGTCGTAAATATGTATGTTTACATTTTTAACGAACCAAAGTTTATATTTTATAATAAACATGAACATATCTTAAGCACCCAATAATACAGTTATTTGAGTACGTATAAGAGTAATACATAAATGAAATTATGTAAAATATTAGCTAAAATAACAGCAGTGATTGGGAACAAAACTGTTTAGAGAAAATTAAAAAAAATCAGTATCTATTTCGGCTATGATATATAAAATAAAATATATACATTTTAAAATACATAATCAAATTGAAAACGACTTGTTGTGACACGCAATAATTCATTCAATGTGGGTTGTGGTACAAGTTAGGTGTGAATAGAACTTAAATACTCTATTATCTGTGTGATGTGTGAATCGCAGTATTGGAGTATACAACCCAGCTGTAGCTTTGTCAGATCGAATCAATAACGAAGTATCACACAGAAATATGGTCAGAGGGAGTATTACACTTTGTAATAACATATTCCTCTATTATTACATACTCTGTCAGATATTCCATCAACTGTCAATGATCAATCTATATTCACGAATAGAAATGTTCGTGACTTGAATTAAAAGGGTACTTCGCAAGATGAGATTTCCAGATAAGTTATTACCCCGTATCACCCGTATTCCATGTCATTAACAACTCAGTTGTACTTGAGGAGGTGGCGTTTATTATAGCGCAATTATTTCTAATTGACGAAAATCTGTCTTTATAAGTTGCAATTGCAGAAATAATTAATTTTGTATTTTACACATAGCATTTGTATTGTAATTAAAATTAAAAAGATAGAAAGAATTTAAAAATGTATATGTGCGTAGTAAATTGTATAACTTTGACAAATTTACGAGTAAAATCACTGAATTGCTTTGCTAAGAATCAAAATGGGCCACACTTTTATGGAAAACCCCTATTTGTAGGTCAAATCCTACATAGGTAGTAGTTCTATTATAAGCGTAGGAATGATTTAAAATCGACAACAATAACTAGTCAGGTAAAATCGATTTATTACATATAGCTAGTCTAATTATATTACACAACCCTTTAAGTATCTCATAATCACATAGTTATCTTACAACTCTTGAAGATGAGACTATATGAGACTTTACCCCCACGAAACTCAAAGAGCATCAACAAACTATAGTCAGGTAACGCTATTTAAATCAGATTCCCTGTGAGAGGGTATATTGTAAACCGAGAGTAGATCCGTAAGAAGGTACAGGCTGCATCCGGTTTCATACTGTATTATTTAAATACTGATTTGATAAAAATTAATAACAATTTGTTTATAATAATCCCGTTAGAAACACAGCCAAATCTTGAATGAAAAATACATTTAACTTACGACTTAGGTAATAAATGTTTAGGTATTATATAAATAGGAGACAAACCCGTTCACTTTTCTATTCAAAACCTGCTCGCTGACCCATCCTCAGCTTTCAACTTTGGCCCCAAAACATACATACCATACGGTAAATACATACATTAATACGTATATATACTTAGTATTAATGTAATGAAAATAACTAAAACCCTTTAAATTAAAACTTTTTATTACATACACGTGTTTATGTAATAAACACAATATATATCTTGCAAATATATATATGCAACATTTAGAAAAGAACAAAATAATGAGTGACACTAATCCATTTAAAGACAAAATAATTTATTGGTTTAGATATGTGGATGATATATTATGTCTTTTCAATGGAGATGAGAACCAGGCAGAACACTTTTTAACATTTCTCAACTCTATATCACCAACAATTAAGTTTTCTAAAGAAATCCAAAAAGTCAAAATTAACTTTCTTGATATAAGTATGTCTAATCTTAATGGAAAGCACTCATTTGAAATTTATAGAAAAACAACCCAAACAGATCTTCTAATACCATCATCCTCTAACCATCCTTGGAAATACAAATTAGCAGCATTTCACTCAATGGTAAACAGAATGTTAAATATACCAATGAGTGATGAAAATAAAAATAAAGAAATAAAAATAATAAAATACCTAGCTGTCAAAAATGGATATCAACCCCAAATTGTAGACAAAATGATTAAGAAGAAAACAAGAAAAATTAATAAAACCAACAAAATACTACCTAATCATAATACTACAGAAATTCAAAAATATATGTGTGTACCATTCAATACTAAATTAAACAAAGCTATTCGAAAAACCTTTCAAAATTCAAAATTCTCCATCAGTCACCAAACAAGAAATAATACATTTAAACTTATTGAAAACAAAATTAACCAAAATGATGACAAACAGGAATTATACAAACAATCTGGAGTATACAAAATTAACTGTAGTGACTGTGAAAGCTATTATATTGGGCAAACTGGAAGAAATTTTAATAAAAGGTTTAAAGAACACATACAAGCTTTAAAAAAAAACAAATAACATGTCTACAATAAAATCAAATTTTGCTGAACACCTATTGGAGACTGACCATAACTACACAAATATTGAAAAGAACATGGAAATTTTAGATATCGAAAGGAAAGGAGAGAAGTTTAAACACAAAAGAAGAATTACACATTTATCTAAATTATAATAAAGATCCTCATAACATTTTAAATAGTAATCTGAAAAATAAGACAAATCCAATTTTTGAAAAAATTAAAATATTAAATACAGATTACTAATAAGAAAATTACAACTGTGTCATTTAAATTTAACATATGTTTAAAAGGTCCACATGTGTATATCTAATTGTTTATTATTTATTTAGAGGTTAATGTACACTGAAGATGGTTAAAAACCGAAACACGTGTATGTAATAAAAAGTTTTAATTTAAAGGGTTTTAGTTATTTTCATTACATTAATATAAATAGATAACCCTATAAGTGGAGTTAATAACATAACAAATATGACTAACAACCAATACATTGTCCACAAATACAAATACCTCTCACTTAAGTTGGCAAAGGTAAGAGAAGATATACAGTTTAATAAGTTATGCCTGAGTGAAAATATTATTCCAAATTATGTTCAATTAAAAACTAAATCAACATCAAGAGCTGCGCTAAAAGCATTAAAAAGAGGGAAAATAATATGGATAAAAGAAGAAATTAACAGTTTATATGCAAAAATGAATATAATAGTCAGATCAATTGAAGATATTAGAACAGAAATCAAATTAACATTTCACCAAGAGACCATTGAAGAAATTGATATTAATACACAGCAATGGATCAAACCTATTATTTTAAAGAAAAAACAGATTCATCTTAATAAGATTAATAAATTGATTAACTCACAGGAAGACAATAATTCAAAAAACTATACATTTGATGATAATGAAGATTTCTACCCAAGAATAAAAAACTTATCATCTATCCAATTTAATGCTGAGGAGTTGGCCCTATTGGACAAATCACTCAAATATAATATAAATCTGGACCATAAAATTCAAACAATCAAAGATGATCTAATCAATTTAGAAACAGCCATAAAGAAAACAGACACAGAACTCCAAGAACCTTTCCGATACAATCTTATCCATGAACTAAACAAAAGTAATTTAAAAGTACAAAATCCTAAATCAATAAAAACGTCAAACAATGATATGAAGTTAGTAACATCCATATCAAGAAAACTAAAAGAAAATAATTGTATAATATCAAAGGCTGACAAAGGGAATACTGTAGTAGTTATCGACAGTCAAACATATCAAGAAAAAGTTGAAACATTCATTGACAGCAACAAAATTAAAAATTTAAAAAAGGATCCAACTCAAGAATACACAAAACTTATAAATGCCACAATAAGTAAATGCAAAAGTTTATCAAAAGCAGAACAATACCAACTCAAAATGACAAATCCAAAAGCTCCTACTCTAAAAGGTCAACCAAAGACACATAAACCAGATATTCCAATTAGGCCAGTAGTAAACTTTTCGTAACTCTCCTACTTACAAGGTATGTAAATTTTTAAATAACAAAATAAAAACCCACATACATTTTGAAAATAATTACAGTATATCAAATTCAAGTAATCTGGCAAATCAAATTCGAGATATTCAAATTCCATTAAACTCTTTCTTCATTTCTTTTGATGTTAACAACATGTACTCAAACATTCCAAAACAAGAAACAATTCAAATCCTAAAAGATAATCTAATAAAATACAGTAAACTAGATATGAATGAAATTGACGATATCTTATCATTGACAAAAGCAACTGTTAATCAAAATTATTTTCAATACAATAAGGACTTTTACAAACAAGAAGATGGGTTGGCAATGGGATCTCCTCTTTCAGGCCTTCTTGCAAATATATATATATGCAACATTTAGAAAAGAACAAAATAATGAGTGACACTAATCCATTTAAAGACAAAATAATTTATTGGTTTAGATATGTGGATGATATATTATGTCTTTTCAATGGAGATGAGAACCAGGCAGAACACTTTTTAACATTTCTCAACTCTATATCACCAACAATTAAGTTTTCTAAAGAAATCCAAAAAGTCAAAATTAACTTTCTTGATATAAGTATGTCTAATCTTAATGGAAAGCACTCATTTGAAATTTATAGAAAAACAACCCAAACAGATCTTCTAATACCATCATCCTCTAACCATCCTTGGAAATACAAATTAGCAGCATTTCACTCAATGGTAAACAGAATGTTTAAATATACCAATGAGTGATGAAAATAAAAATAAAGAAATAAAAATAATAAAATACCTAGCTGTCAAAAATGGATATCAACCCCAAATTGTAGACAAAATGATTAAGAAGAAAACAAGAAAAATTAATAAAACCAACAAAATACTACCTAATCATAATACTACAGAAATTCAAAAATATATGTGTGTACCATTCAATACTAAATTAAACAAAGCTATTCGAAAAACCTTTCAAAATTCAAAATTCTCCATCAGTCACCAAACAAGAAATAATACATTTAAACTTATTGAAAACAAAATTAACCAAAATGATGACAAACAGGAATTATACAAACAATCTGGAGTATACAAAATTAACTGTAGTGACTGTGAAAGCTATTATATTGGGCAAACTGGAAGAAATTTTAATAAAAGGTTTAAAGAACACATACAAGCTTTAAAAACAAATAACATGTCTACAATAAAATCAAATTTTGCTGAACACCTATTGGAGACTGACCATAACTACACAAATATTGAAAAGAACATGGAAATTTTAGATATCGAAAGGAAAGGAGAGAAGTTAAACACAAAAGAAGAATTACACATTTATCTAAATTATAATAAAGATCCTCATAACATTTTAAATAGTAATCTGAAAAATAAGACAAATCCAATTTTTGAAAAAATTAAAATATTAAATACAGATTACTAATAAGAAAATTACAACTGTGTCATTTAAATTTAACATATGTTTAAAAGGTCCACATGTGTATATCTAATTGTTTATTATTTATTTAGAGGTTAATGTACACTGAAGATGGTTAAAAACCGAAACACGTGTATGTAATAAAAAGTTTTAATTTAAAGGGTTTTAGTTATTTTCATTACATTAATATAAATAGATAACCCTATAAGTGGAGTTAATAACATAACAAATATGACTAACAACCAATACATTGTCCACAAATACAAATACCTCTCACTTAAGTTGGCAAAGGTAAGAGAAGATATACAGTTTAATAAGTTATGCCTGAGTGAAAATATTATTCCAAATTATGTTCAATTAAAAACTAAATCAACATCAAGAGCTGCGCTAAAAGCATTAAAAAGAGGGAAAATAATATGGAGAAAAGAAGAAATTAACAGTTTATATGCAAAAATGAATATAATAGTCAGGTCAATTGAAGATATTAGAACAGAAATCAAATTAACATTTCACCAAGAGACCATTGAAGAAATTGATATTAATACACAGCAATGGATCAAACCTATTATTTTAAAGAAAAAACAGATTCATCTTAATAAGATTAATAAATTGATTAACTCACAGGAAGACAATAATTCAAAAAACTATACATTTGATGATAATGAAGATTTCTACCCAAGAATAAAAAACTTATCATCTATCCAATTTAATGCTGAGGAGTTGGCCCTATTGGACAAATCACTCAAATATAATATAAATCTGGACCATAAAATTCAAACAATCAAAGATGATCTAATCAATTTAGAAACAGCCATAAAGAAAACAGACACAGAACTCCAAGAACCTTTCCGATACAATCTTATCCATGAACTAAACAAAAGTAATTTAAAAGTACAAAATCCTAAATCAATAAAAACGTCAAACAATGATATGAAGTTAGTAACATCCATATCAAGAAAACTAAAAGAAAATAATTGTATAATATCAAAGGCTGACAAAGGGAATACTGTAGTAGTTATCGACAGTCAAACATATCAAGAAAAAGTTGAAACATTCATTGACAGCAACAAAATTAAAAATTTAAAAAAGGATCCAACTCAAGAATACACAAAACTTATAAATGCCACAATAAGTAAATGCAAAAGTTTATCAAAAGCAGAACAATACCAACTCAAAATGACAAATCCAAAAGCTCCTACTCTAAAAGGTCAACCAAAGACACATAAACCAGATATTCCAATTAGGCCAGTAGTAAACTTTCGTAACTCTCCTACTTACAAGGTATGTAAATTTTTAAATAACAAAATAAAAACCCACATACATTTTGAAAATAATTACAGTATATCAAATTCAAGTAATCTGGCAAATCAAATTCGAGATATTCAAATTCCATTAAACTCTTTCTTCATTTCTTTTGATGTTAACAACATGTACTCAAACATTCCAAAACAAGAAACAATTCAAATCCTAAAAGATAATCTAATAAAATACAGTAAACTAGATATGAATGAAATTGACGATATCTTATCATTGACAAAAGCAACTGTTAATCAAAATTATTTTCAATACAATAAGGACTTTTACAAACAAGAAGATGGGTTGGCAATGGGATCTCCTCTTTCAGGCCTTCTTGCAAATATATATATGCAACATTTAGAAAAGAACAAAATAATGAGTGACACTAATCCATTTAAAGACAAAATAATTTATTGGTTTAGATATGTGGATGATATATTATGTCTTTTCAATGGAGATGAGAACCAGGCAGAACACTTTTTAACATTTCTCAACTCTATATCACCAACAATTAAGTTTTCTAAAGAAATCCAAAAAGTCAAAATTAACTTTCTTGATATAAGTATGTCTAATCTTAATGGAAAGCACTCATTTGAAATTTATAGAAAAACAACCCAAACAGATCTTCTAATACCATCATCCTCTAACCATCCTTGGAAATACAAATTAGCAGCATTTCACTCAATGGTAAACAGAATGTTAAATATACCAATGAGTGATGAAAATAAAAATAAAGAAATAAAAATAATAAAATACCTAGCTGTCAAAAATGGATATCAACCCCAAATTGTAGACAAAATGATTAAGAAGAAAACAAGAAAAATTAATAAAACCAACAAAATACTACCTAATCATAATACTACAGAAATTCAAAAATATATGTGTGTACCATTCAATACTAAATTAAACAAAGCTATTCGAAAAACCTTTCAAAATTCAAAATTCTCCATCAGTCACCAAACAAGAAATAATACATTTAAACTTATTGAAAACAAAATTAACCAAAATGATGACAAACAGGAATTATACAAACAATCTGGAGTATACAAAATTAACTGTAGTGACTGTGAAAGCTATTATATTGGGCAAACT
The DNA here is from genome assembly GCF_021130785.1 of Homalodisca vitripennis. Taxonomy (NCBI): domain Eukaryota; kingdom Metazoa; phylum Arthropoda; class Insecta; order Hemiptera; family Cicadellidae; genus Homalodisca; species Homalodisca vitripennis. Next base: position 16,332 of record NW_025780835.1, read on the forward strand.
GGAAGAAATTTTAATAAAAGGTTTAAAGAACACATACAAGCTTTAAAAACAAATAACATGTCTACAATAAAATCAAATTTTGCTGAACACCTATTGGAGACTGACCATAAACTACACAAATATTGAAAAGAACATGGAAATTTTAGATATCGAAAGGAAAGGAGAGAAGTTAAACACAAAAGAAGAATTACACATTTATCTAAATTATAATAAAGATCCTCATAACATTTTAAATAGTAATCTGAAAAATAAGACAAATCCAATTTTTGAAAAAATTAAAATATTAAATACAGATTACTAATAAGAAAATTACAACTGTGTCATTTAAATTTAACATATGTTTAAAAGGTCCACATGTGTATATCTAATTGTTTTATTATTTATTTAGAGGTTAATGTACACTGAAGATGGTTTAAAAACCGAAACACGTGTATGTAATAAAAAGTTTTAATTTAAAGGGTTTTAGTTATTTTCATTACATTAATATAAATAGATAACCCTATAAGTGGAGTTAATAACATAACAAATATGACTAACAACCAATACATTGTCCACAAATACAAATACCTCTCACTTAAGTTGGCAAAGGTAAGAGAAGATATACAGTTTAATAAGTTATGCCTGAGTGAAAATATTATTCCAAATTATGTTCAATTAAAAACTAAATCAACATCAAGAGCTGCGCTAAAAGCATTAAAAAGAGGGAAAATAATATGGAGAAAAGAAGAAATTAACAGTTTATATGCAAAAATGAATATAATAGTCAGGTCAATTGAAGATATTAGAACAGAAATCAAATTAAACATTTCACCAAGAGACCATTGAAGAAATTGATATTAATACACAGCAATGGATCAAACCTATTATTTTAAAGAAAAAACAGATTCATCTTAATAAGATTAATAAATTGATTAACTCACAGGAAGACAATAATTCAAAAAACTATACATTTGATGATAATGAAGATTTCTACCCAAGAATAAAAAACTTATCATCTATCCAATTTAATGCTGAGGAGTTGGCCCTATTGGACAAATCACTCAAATATAATATAAATCTGGACCATAAAATTCAAACAATCAAAGATGATCTAATCAATTTAGAAACAGCCATAAAGAAAACAGACACAGAACTCCAAGAACCTTTCCGATACAATCTTATCCATGAACTAAACAAAAGTAATTTAAAAGTACAAAATCCTAAATCAATAAAAACGTCAAACAATGATATGAAGTTAGTAACATCCATATCAAGAAAACTAAAAGAAAATAATTGTATAATATCAAAGGCTGACAAAGGGAATACTGTAGTAGTTATCGACAGTCAAACATATCAAGAAAAAGTTGAAACATTCATTGACAGCAACAAAATTAAAAATTTAAAAAAGGATCCAACTCAAGAATACACAAAACTTATAAATGCCACAATAAGTAAATGCAAAAGTTTATCAAAAGCAGAACAATACCAACTCAAAATGACAAATCCAAAAGCTCCTACTCTAAAAGGTCAACCAAAGACACATAAACCAGATATTCCAATTAGGCCAGTAGTAAACTTTCGTAACTCTCCTACTTACAAGGTATGTAAATTTTTAAATAACAAAATAAAAACCCACATACATTTTGAAAATAATTACAGTATATCAAATTCAAGTAATCTGGCAAATCAAATTCGAGATATTCAAATTCCATTAAACTCTTTCTTCATTTCTTTTGATGTTAACAACATGTACTCAAACATTCCAAAACAAGAAACAATTCAAATCCTAAAAGATAATCTAATAAAATACAGTAAACTAGATATGAATGAAATTGACGATATCTTATCATTGACAAAAGCAACTGTTAATCAAAATTATTTTCAATACAATAAGGACTTTTACAAACAAGAAGATGGGTTGGCAATGGGATCTCCTCTTTCAGGCCTTCTTGCAAATATATATATGCAACATTTAGAAAAGAACAAAATAATGAGTGACACTAATCCATTTAAAGACAAAATAATTTATTGGTTTAGATATGTGGATGATATATTATGTCTTTTCAATGGAGATGAGAACCAGGCAGAACACTTTTTAACATTTCTCAACTCTATATCACCAACAATTAAGTTTTCTAAAGAAATCCAAAAAGTCAAAATTAACTTTCTTGATATAAGTATGTCTAATCTTAATGGAAAGCACTCATTTGAAATTTATAGAAAAACAACCCAAACAGATCTTCTAATACCATCATCCTCTAACCATCCTTGGAAATACAAATTAGCAGCATTTCACTCAATGGTAAACAGAATGTTAAATATACCAATGAGTGATGAAAATAAAAATAAAGAAATAAAAATAATAAAATACCTAGCTGTCAAAAATGGATATCAACCCCAAATTGTAGACAAAATGATTAAGAAGAAAACAAGAAAAATTAATAAAACCAACAAAATACTACCTAATCATAATACTACAGAAATTCAAAAATATATGTGTGTACCATTCAATACTAAATTAAACAAAGCTATTCGAAAAACCTTTCAAAATTCAAAATTCTCCATCAGTCACCAAACAAGAAATAATACATTTAAACTTATTGAAAACAAAATTAACCAAAATGATGACAAACAGGAATTATACAAACAATCTGGAGTATACAAAATTAACTGTAGTGACTGTGAAAGCTATTATATTGGGCAAACTGGAAGAAATTTTAATAAAAGGTTTAAAGAACACATACAAAGCTTTAAAAACAAATAACATGTCTACAATAAAATCAAATTTTGCTGAACACCTATTGGAGACTGACCATAACTACACAAATATTGAAAAGAACATGGAAATTTTAGATATCGAAAGGAAAGGAGAGAAGTTAAACACAAAAGAAGAATTACACATTTTATCTAAATTATAATAAAGATCCTCATAACATTTTAAATAGTAATCTGAAAAATAAGACAAATCCAATTTTTGAAAAAATTAAAATATTAAATACAGATTACTAATAAGAAAATTACAACTGTGTCATTTAAATTTAACATATGTTTAAAAGGTCCACATGTGTATATCTAATTGTTTATTATTTATTTAGAGGTTAATGTACACTGAAGAATGGTTAAAAACCGAAACACGTGTATGTAATAAAAAGTTTTAATTTAAAGGGTTTTAGTTATTTTCATTACATTAATATAAATAGATAACCCTATAAGTGGAGTTAATAACATAACAAATATGACTAACAACCAATACATTGTCCACAAATACAAATACCTCTCACTTAAGTTGGCAAAGGTAAGAGAAGATATACAGTTTAATAAGTTATGCCTGAGTGAAAATATTATTCCAAATTATGTTCAATTAAAAACTAAATCAACATCAAGAGCTGCGCTAAAAGCATTAAAAAGAGGGAAAATAATATGGATAAAAGAAGAAATTAACAGTTTATATGCAAAAATGAATATAATAGTCAGATCAATTGAAGATATTAGAACAGAAATCAAATTAACATTTCACCAAGAGACCATTGAAGAAATTGATATTAATACACAGCAATTGATCAAACCTATTATTTTAAAGAAAAAACAGATTCATCTTAATAAGATTAATAAATTGATTAACTCACAGGAAGACAATAATTCAAAAAACTATACATTTGATGATAATGAAGATTTCTACCCAAGAATAAAAAACTTATCATCTATCCAATTTAATGCTGAGGAGTTGGCCCTATTGGACAAATCACTCAAATATAATATAAATCTGGACCATAAAATTCAAACAATCAAAGATGATCTAATCAATTTAGAAACAGCCATAAAGAAAACAGACACAGAACTCCAAGAACCTTTCCGATACAATCTTATCCATGAACTAAACAAAAGTAATTTAAAAGTACAAAATCCTAAATCAATAAAAACGTCAAACAATGATATGAAGTTAGTAACATCCATATCAAGAAAACTAAAAGAAAATAATTGTATAATATCAAAGGCTGACAAAGGGAATACTGTAGTAGTTATCGACAGTCAAACATATCAAGAAAAAGTTGAAACATTCATTGACAGCAACAAAATTAAAAATTTAAAAAAGGATCCAACTCAAGAATACACAAAACTTATAAATGCCACAATAAGTAAATGCAAAAGTTTATCAAAAGCAGAACAATACCAACTCAAAATGACAAATCCAAAAGCTCCTACTCTAAAAGGTCAACCAAAGACACATAAACCAGATATTCCAATTAGGCCAGTAGTAAACTTTCGTAACTCTCCTACTTACAAGGTATGTAAATTTTTAAATAACAAAATAAAAACCCACATACATTTTGAAAATAATTACAGTATATCAAATTCAAGTAATCTGGCAAATCAAATTCGAGATATTCAAATTCCATTAAACTCTTTCTTCATTTCTTTTGATGTTAACAACATGTACTCAAACATTCCAAAACAAGAAACAATTCAAATCCTAAAAGATAATCTAATAAAATACAGTAAACTAGATATGAATGAAATTGACGATATCTTATCATTGACAAAAGCAACTGTTAATCAAAATTATTTTCAATACAATAAGGACTTTTACAAACAAGAAGATGGGTTGGCAATGGGATCTCCTCTTTCAGGCCTTCTTGCAAATATATATATGCAACATTTAGAAAAGAACAAAATAATGAGTGACACTAATCCATTTAAAGACAAAATAATTTATTGGTTTAGATATGTGGATGATATATTATGTCTTTTCAATGGAGATGAGAACCAGGCAGAACACTTTTTAACATTTCTCAACTCTATATCACCAACAATTAAGTTTTCTAAAGAAATCCAAAAAGTCAAAATTAACTTTCTTGATATAAGTATGTCTAATCTTAATGGAAAGCACTCATTTGAAATTTATAGAAAAACAACCCAAACAGATCTTCTAATACCATCATCCTCTAACCATCCTTGGAAATACAAATTAGCAGCATTTCACTCAATGGTAAACAGAATGTTAAATATACCAATGAGTGATGAAAATAAAAATAAAGAAATAAAAATAATAAAATACCTAGCTGTCAAAAATGGATATCAACCCCAAATTGTAGACAAAATGATTAAGAAGAAAACAAGAAAAATTAATAAAACCAACAAAATACTACCTAATCATAATACTACAGAAATTCAAAAATATATGTGTGTACCATTCAATACTAAATTAAACAAAGCTATTCGAAAAACCTTTCAAAATTCAAAATTCTCCATCAGTCACCAAACAAGAAATAATACATTTAAACTTATTGAAAACAAAATTAACCAAAATGATGACAAACAGGAATTATACAAACAATCTGGAGTATACAAAATTAACTGTAGTGACTGTGAAAGCTATTATATTGGGCAAACTGGAAGAAATTTTAATAAAAGGTTTAAAGAACACATACAAGCTTTAAAAACAAATAACATGTCTACAATAAAATCAAATTTTGCTGAACACCTATTGGAGACTGACCATAACTACACAAATATTGAAAAGAACATGGAAATTTTAGATATCGAAAGGAAAGGAGAGAAGTTAAACACAAAAGAAGAATTACACATTTATCTAAATTATAATAAAGATCCTCATAACATTTTAAATAGTAATCTGAAAAATAAGACAAATCCAATTTTTGAAAAAATTAAAATATTAAATACAGATTACTAATAAGAAAATTACAACTGTGTCATTTAAATTTAACATATGTTTAAAAGGTCCACATGTGTATATCTAATTGTTTATTTATTTATTTAGAGGTTAATGTACACTGAAGATGGTTAAAAACCGAAACACGTGTATGTAATAAAAAGTTTTAATTTAAAGGGTTTTAGTTATTTTCATTACATTAATATAAATAGATAACCCTATAAGTGGAGTTAATAACATAATACTTAGTATTATTTTGGCCCAGCTTAAAAATGCATTAGCTTCCAAAAAATGTTGTCTCCATTGTGTTTTAATAAACGTGAAATAATTTTTTGGGTATTTTAAGATAAATTGCGTTTTAACTGATTACATTAAATATAAATTTTTTTGTAAAACTCCCTTTCCGGGAATTACCAAAAATTTGCCGTAATCACTCCACCAAAGAATCGTAACCTTTTCTCCGGTGAGGGTCCATCATCATAAATATACGTGCAATTATCATAAAGGGGTAAAATAATGATAATAAGAATGTAATTAAAACAATGTAAACCTAAACACCACTGATTTCTATTTGTATGAATTTTACGGAAATATTTGTGTAACTCCTATCATAATTCATATCTGAAGTTAGAACCAAATTTCTAGAACTCTTAATAGAAAAGTCCTAGTGGTTTGATGCATATGTTCTCCTTTTCCCAAAGACGCTTTGTGGAGAAAAGGATCAAAATCAAAAGTGAAAGTAAAACTCTAACCAGTCGAGATTTGACAAATGGTTCATTGTGATGGTAACAAGAAAATCTCAGAATAAAGAAAATGTTAACCAACTAAGTACTTGTACAATCATACGATATTTGGTCATGTGATACATCAACAAACGTGGTGAATGTATTTTGTTCGATTGGTTGGTAAACCATTTGTTACGTTTAGTTGGATAACTCAATATGCTTATTTTAACACTTTTAATACCATAAAAATTTACTTTTGTTATTGATCTAAATATTCTCAACATTATTATGTTATCTATCAATTATTTCGTACTTGACACTTGATTTTCAATGCACATTTCCTGCAGCTATTAAAGTATGACAGCAAGAATGTGGCGATGTTTTATTTTCACCATGCCATAAGCCAAGAAGACGAAACGAGCAAAAGTCGTACGTGTCTCAAATCGAGACAAGAGGTGGGTCGCAGTCGCGTGTAGTGCTCAGGACATGGATGAGAAGAAGGCGAGGAAGTATAATTTATCCTAACCATTTATACTGTTTTATTTTAATCTTTCACGTATTCTATAATTTAAACCTTTATTAAATGTAAAATTATATATAGTAATGTAGAATTTAGTATATAAGTGTTTAATTATAATCTTCTTGAATCTGTTCACAAAAGCTGGCTAGGGAACTTAATATAATTTCCAAAATTAATCTAATTACAGTATTCAGCGTGTTTATAAATTTATCTATGCTGCGATTTCCGTTGCCATCATGGTTAACAAACCCTGTAAAATAAGACATCTTTACTTTTTACTTTTAACAATGTTGAAATGTTCACTGACACTATACCAAATCCTATGGAGTGACATGCACTGTCATAGACCTTGATGTTGCTTATTACTTACTTATAAATGATGCACCATTCAAAATTTGGTCTGAGTTCATTCTTAAAAAATCGAGCGGACAGACATAATGATAATCACTCGAAAAGAATTTGTTTAACACCTCAATCGATAGGCTTCACTAGCGCTCAGCAAACTAATATTTTTGTTAAACATTACTTGTGTGTGTAAAATTAGAAACATTTTTCGCTTTAAACATGTTATCCAATTTATATTCTATAGAAATTAACACAATTTAATTTTATCATTAAATATGAAATTGATACAGTTTGGTAGATGCCGGAAGAGAATAATTCCCATTAATGATAAATTTCGAGGAGGGGGATTGCCATAATTATCAAAATGTGGATTCACATTTGTACATGCGCCCTTAACATATTCTTTCCACATGAACTGTTTATTTTTTAATCAATCGCAAAAAGAAGCGTGAGTCTTATAATATATATAATATATATATATATATATATATATATATATATATATATATATATATAAAGAATAAAGATAAGAAAACATAATATATTTCAATGAAATAAACTACTTTCCTTCGTATGACACTTGTCGAGTAATTGGACCGTGAACAGCTACAGCGTAAACTAAATGTACGTACAGAGCGAATCTTGCTCTCTGGACCAAAACTAATGCAAGTACTGCTGTCCTTAGCAACTTAAATGTTACATGGTTATTTTATTTTGCTGTTACCCTCACGTAGCAACGTTTTATACAGCGCAACATCACCCACCACTTTCGTTCCCCTCAGCCCGCCCGTAACTCTCTGAGTATAAAGAACAGTTATTAAGAATTGAAAAAAGCCTTGTGTACATTACAATCAAAGGCCACACATACAAGAATGGCGACTTACTTAGCTTACGTGCAATAATCTAAAATTACACATTTCAAAGATATATTTATTCTGCATCAAGGCGATTTAAATAAAACAACGTGTATAACTATAATAGGTTTATAACCATTAAAATAAGGATTTCTCTTTTCAAATTTCATGTAACTTTGATTACCATAAAACCAGTAACGGGCCTTTATAAACAGTATTGCCTTTTATGAAAACAAAAACTTCAAACAAAGCGGGTTGTGCGCTTATTTTTGAAACTGTGTTCTTGTTGTATTATTTTCGCTGAGAACAGAAAACAGAAACCTATGCAATCATTGTTTTAAATAGGAAATTTGTCTTGAGAATTAAGAATATGGTTTCATCAAGATATAGTCAAAGTCCAATTAGAACATCCTAATTATGCATATTCTTCGGTTACATAATTATATATTGGTTTCTCGGAAGAGTATAATATATTCGTTTCTTGAAGGTTGTCTGTTTCTCATGGGATTGCGTGTCTGCTATCAAAGTTCATAACAGTGTCTGGAGTTTAATATCGGTTCTCTGATTTGCATTAAACTTTCTCCGAGTATATTGTTTTCGCCGATTGGCATTATACTGATTTAATAAATTAATATTACAGTTCTTGTAACGTTTTTAGACTGTGTTGTTATTTGATTGGTTCTTGGAAAAACTATCTTTAGTTACTAAGATAGTCCAGTAGCCTCCGGGAAGGGAGTTATTCTTTGTCTTCGGCCTTGGTATATTTTCTGTGACTAGCGAGATAGTCACATATCTCCTTGCTTAATTAGGAGTACTGAACTAATACCACCTAGTTACATTGTATACCAATTATCGATTTGAAACCCAAAAATGTATTTAACTAGTTTTCGTTATTATATTTTCACTTTCGATTCCCATAGAGATTGCAGTAACATTAAAGGGGGAAACAGTTACATCCGGAGATGGAAGGACGTGTGAAACATTAGGTGGAAAAGGTGCACTTAATGAGGATGGATGCCGTCTCTCCGATGTTGATATAGGTTCTTACCTTGCTTTATCTGGGGTGGGAGGGGATTTCCAGCTCGTCCAGGGGTGCAGTGGGATCCATTGGAGGACAGGCCACTTTCTGTTGTCTCCAAGAACAGTCACTGACATAGTAGTAGGAAACAAGTTTGGAGAGGAACCTTAGTTCATTGTATACGAGGGAGGTTGAGAGCGAGACTACTTCGGCTACCGCGTTTATAAAGTGAATTAGGACTGGGGGCGAGACTTCTACTACAAGAACAAAGGCCGACAAAACTATTTGTGAGCGGCTGTGACCGGAGCATGTGATATTTAGGTCGACTCCGACGGTACAAATTCTAACAAGAAAAGAGGGCATCGAAACCTAAGACGGCAGTATTTTGGCAAAGAGAGAACAAAATGCGATACTTTGTTGAGAGTTCGCTATCGGATCATGTCATCTTGATACAACTGACAAATCGGGCGTCTAAAGGATCTCTCCTAGATGGCGAACAGACACAGACTAGACCATACAGTGTGTCCAACAATTAATAGGCGGCGGTATGATCAGACGATAGGTCCAATAATCACTGGGCTCTATAATGTATTTATTTGGCATAGGAAAGCCCTGAATTATTTCCACTGCTATCAAAGACTCTTCTACTAAATATTAGTTCTGTCGGATATTGCAAATGTTAGACAAAGATAAAACGGAGAAAACAGTGGCACCAACGCACTGCATTGTTTTCTCTTCAAAGTGTTGTATGAAAGATGTATCGAATGTGCATATCGGATTCTCCGATGAGCATATCGATTTTTCCTAGTTGTGTTTGGTTATTCGGAGGAGCATTTCAGTGTTTGATGTTCGTATCGGTTCATTTTTGTTTTATATCAGGTCTATAGTTGCTTACAAAATCTACGTTCAGGATCATTCTGCACTACTCTAGAACTGTAGAGAAATAGCCGAGTATAAGTGTTATATGAATGCCATCCACCGTCATTATTAATATTGTTTTTGGTTATTCAATCTCGTAAACTTATCCAACCAAGTGACTTGTCTCTGTACCAGGTTTAGTCTGAGTTTTAGTAAAAATTGCAGCGATTATAGTGTTTAAGATCTCATATTATAATACATAAGCCTATAAGTCACACACACACACACACACACACACACACACACACACACACACACACACACACACACACACACACACACACACACACACACACACACAAAAGGAAATTTCGCAAAGACTGACTGCAACAGCAGATTTCTATGAAATCTAGTTAATATACAATTATAATTCATCTCGTCGTCTCTATTTTCATATACGACACTCCATTTATTATTTAAATGACCATTTTAAAATAAATTTAAACGTATTTCTTCCTTACCGATTTTGTATAAAGTCAATAAATATAATTAATGTTACTCATGTTTGACACCCTCAAAGTACTGACAAGCTTGTGGTACAAAGGGGCATTCAATGGATAGGTGGGATAGACTATCTTATCAGTGGTGCAATCAGCTGTTCACATTGTAATTAGCTGACTGACACCATGATAATCACAACAAACAAACAGTGCATGGTATCAGCTACGTGGTCATCATTATAGCAATTAATTGGCTCCTAAGTTATAACCATCTGTTCTGGATAGGCTCAGTTTATACTCCGTGATTAATTTTCTGTTAATAATATTTGCCACCCAAGTTTCCATCTAACAATTTTACCTTCTTATAAAAAAATAAATACAACATAAATTTAAAATTTAATTCTGTATTTAATCTTCTTTATTATAAACGAAGCTAAATAAAACTGAACTAAAAAGTCACTGAAAATTTATTCTACCACGTGTGTCAATATCGCTTTTCAGTTGGTACAGATTCAGTGTTAAAAAAACTGTAATTTAACTGTATTGCATCAAAACATATTTACTAAAACATGATATCTTGATGTATTAAATTTATTCGGGCTATTCCATATTTAATTTTTATTGCAAGTAAACTTTAACTAATGTTAAAATTGAAAACCCTACTTGAAAAATTCTTGCAACACCATCTACTTTCTTTAAAAGTAGCAATAATTATTTAGCTATCTCTAAATCTTCTTAATTCTCTTTTGTAACAAAATAATACACTAATACATATAAAAGAGAGCTAACATTAGTTGATAACACATTTCCTATATGAAAATCACAATTCGAGTATAAATTGCTACTTACGAAAACTTCCGGGCAGAAATGGAGTTGAATAATAAACGGCAACATCCACAAAAATTAACTCTGCTAAACGTTAAAAAGATGCCGCGATGCGCGTGTCGGAGGTTTATATGCCGACATCTAACTAAAACCTTAACGAAAGCTACCTCATCACCGACGCCCTTGGTTGGCTTCCGACTGTCCATTAACAAGGCTAGAGAAATAATTGTCAACTGAACTACCCTTTTTGCATCCCGTTATCAAAGTCCACTTCCAGATTACAGCTGTTAACACCTGTCTTACTGTTCGCGGGGCCTTCCTTGAGAAATTACATTATTAATTTTAACCTGTATTTGAGAAGACTACTTTTATTTTAAACAATTTTCGTACATATTTTTTCGCATAATAATTTATCAATTAAACGCCTACATTAATTACATGTTCTTGCCAAGTTTCCACTAGTTCTTCGGATATATATCCAGTGCCAATAAAAAGTCCTGGAACACGTAAACCACTATTGTGCATAGGAACAAAGTGCTCTCTGATTACTAGTGTTTTGGTCTTTCAACAGTTTCGTTGTGAAAGCACGATACAAGCCTTTTGTTCCATTAGCGCTATTCATAACAATGCTGTGCCAATTCGCAATAGGTTTATGCAAATGTATTGCCTATTTTAATTTGTACTTATATAAATAGCCTAGCCGAGCATTGCAAATGAATATCGTTTGTAAGCAGCTTGAAAAGCCGATAACTGGTGTGTTATTTATATACAATATTTCTTTAGTATATTTAAACCATTCCTCTCCTTGATTAATAGCTCTTTTTATCAGGAGGGACAATATCTGGACATTGGCTGAGATGACATGATATTACCATAGACCAGCACATTGGTTTCTCTGCTTTCGCGTACTCCTTGAAACCAGACGTATTACACGAGAATTTGCAGAAGAATTCGCTACAAACATATCTGATATGCCCAAAACATAAGTTGAATCTTTAGTGCTTTGAAAATTCCTGGGCGTTACGTATTATTTGATGATCGTTAGTAAAGCCACTCCAAGTGTTGAAAAACGTCATTTGTGTTTGTCTGAATATATCTACAATAACTCAAGATCGACCTGACTTGTTAAGCAAAATATTGTACAAAGCTTCATTTCTAACTAGGCAACAACAATGTGTTGTTGCCTAGGTTCGCTGATACTGCAGTTTGTTGATACTGCATGTCACATCATGTGATTTGGCTGAGAATTAGCTATCATTTTAAATTAGTCTTATGGATATCCATGATAAACCGTAAAGTTGTTATTACATAAATTTGTCAACAAAAACAGAGTTTATTCATATGACACAGTGACAGTGTATAGTGTAAAATACTGCTAAAGTCTTGAAATTGTGCATGTATCTTCAGCTTACGTAACCAATTGTGCATGTAACCTCAGCATACGTAACCAATTGTGCATGTAACCTCAGCATACGTAACCAATTGTGAATGTAACCAATAAACACTTACGATTAATGAGGATGAGGTGGATTAAAATTCCATTGATACATTATAAAATAAAGACTTTATTAATTATTTAATTTTATAAATTATAAAACTGCAGGAATGTGACATTATCTTCACTGCAGTTTGAACATTTAAGATAATGGTTTACTACAATGCAGTAAGAGAATAAATTCGTGTTATCGGACAAACTTATAAACATAATATAAATGACTTACAAAGACGTATTACTTACAATAATTTTTAATAACTTTAATATAACAATATTTGTATTAGTACTTTCTTATTTCCTTTCTTTTATAAACAGTGCAGGATATAATTTTAAAAAAGAGGTAATTGTCAAATAGCTGATCATTGTGTTACAGCTGGCCAGTAACAACACTGGAGAACAGCGTGCTATTGATCGTTGATAAATTTCATATTGATTGTTGTGAATTCATTTTCCTATAATTCGCTTGAGTAATTATGGCCTAATTATTATGGTATGCATATTTTTTACTTCATTTTAAGCTACTTATACAAAGATAAAAAACTTACAAAAACACACAAGGGGGGCAAAAAAAGGATTCTTGATGAAAAGTTTGCTTTGTTGAAGAAGAAGTCAACAGGTAACTAACTGCATAGGTGTTGGGTATATAATTTAATATCTTATTTCTCAATATCTTATTGATCTCTCATTCCTGAGCATTTTATTGGTGCAATTAGAACAGTGCAGATACACAGCATGGATTCCACTTTAGGTAGCATCTCAAGACCCCGAGACATCTAGAATTATTTCCTTGTCTTCAACCTTAGGTAGCCGCCCCCCCTCCCAACCAGCCCGCATATATAGAGTATAACTTCCTCCATAGGTACCTGAAAGGATTGCCATGTTTATGGATCCAAACTCTGATAAGGACTATTGCCAGTAGATTGACGTATCCTTGCTTGGCACACGGTTATATTTTGGTACTAAGGAGTGATTGCTTGAATACTTACTGTATGACTGGGTTTGTGTCACACTGTTGTTTTATTACTTTGATGTTTTACATTTATATAAATTGTTATTAGTTAAGTGTTAATTACTGTAGCTGTTATGTTTGTTTCGTTATTCAAAATTATATTATTGTTACCTTATAAATCCTAATAATATTATAAATGTAAAAGTGCCTTTGTTTGTTTCTTCTTGCTTTCTCGCGTAAACTACTCAACCGATTGTACTTATATTTTACATGGACATTAATAGAGTTCCTAGGATGAATGTTTCTATTCTTATTTCGAAAAATCCGTCCAAGCTACGTGACATATTCACTAAAGCAATGAAAATCCCATCTTGGCCTCTAAGGATATGATATAGTAATTTAAAGACCCTGTCAAATATAATCAAATGTTCCGTGTGTCAGTGATTTATTACATACAAGCACAGCCATATTTTTAATTACTATAATTTAACCATAATTTAAAATTTTTTTACATTTATAGTGTGTAAATTCTCTAAGGAGTAACTATTACTTGCCGTTAGTTTTTCAGCGATTAGGTAAAGTACTAATCTACCTTAGAAAATGTCCTAAAAAGATGGTCAGAAATTTGAGTAAAAAGATTCCCTTTTAAGCAGTTGTCAAGACCTGTGCTAGATGAAATTTCGCTGGGCTATGCTTGTAACAACTGTACCAGTTTTCAGCTCTAAAATATAAAAAAATACTTTTTTTAATATAAAGAAAAAAACATAAATGCCTGTTATTAAATTACTGTTGAGATATTATCATATTAATTTTTAGGACTATTTATAGTAAAATGTGATATTATATTGCAATATATTATATTTGTATGCTTGGATGTGTTATTGAACTTAATAAAAATTCTATATCTTATGTAATCTATACCTATTGAAATACGGTACTACTTCAAACTGAAAGATCCAGGTAGAATATAATAGACGAAAACTGGAATGTTAATTCCAGGCCTGAGTATTCAATCAAAATAAAATTTGATATTTTAAAAAATTATCTTGAAAGTAAGAAACAATTAGTTTTTAATAACTCCGTTATTAAAATATGAACATTTTCTCTCAATTTAACATTGTTCCAAATAAATTCTGTACATAATCATTAAAAATAAACTCTTCATGACAAATTACTCGCATTCATACACAGTAGTATAGCATGGCATACGTAATAGCATGTTATATTATTTGCATGGATTAAGGCTTAGAGCAATAATAAGGAGAGCACATCGCTTGTCAGCTGCTGACACCTGTTCCCAACAACTGTTGTCAGTGTTGCTGCACATCTCAAGTCAGTACTTGCTAATCATTAAAAAAGGAAACTACTCAGAAGTGTTGATGTATACTGAAGTTGTTAAATTAATAATAGTTTCATTCATATAATAGTAATTCATTGTATTAAAACCCTGCCTCGTGGTATAATGATAACGGTATAGTAGTGATTACACTATAACGAGTACGAGTGAAGCTAAGCTTCGATGATATTCTGAAGCATTGGTATTATACTTGAACCACTGCAAAAAGTGAGTGCATTTCAGTGTCCTTTGACAAACTGTCGACCCCTTACCCCTGCTAAAGGTCTGCAACAGTTAATACTGGTGACAAAATATTTCCTTTCAGTTATGCATTGTCTTAGAAATGCCACAACCTAGCTATTTTTAATGATGTATCGTAAAAGTATGTTAAGGGAATGGGAGGACCATTTTCTCATTATTTAGAATTTGGTAATTAGGTTGTATCGTTATATAGCACTATTTGTTCATGCCGGGCGGATTGTTGTTCTACATTTGTTGGGGCAAGCACACTCTCAGAAGTATTTAGGAAATGTCTGATTTAATAAATTCAATTATGTATAGAATGTTTACTCAGGCCTAATGAATGATTCTTAATCTCTCTATTTGTGTATAGTGTCGATGAAGTAGGAAGTGCACTTCTGTTTTGTCTGCTGTTTACATTGATTTTGTTTACCCTTCTTATACACACTTATATCATAAATTAATAATAATAAAACTATTTTGGCAAAAAAATATAATGAGTATAAAGATAGTTACATGTCGGATTACAAATACAGATTTAAAACCGGATGATTAAAAAACACTATAATCCTGGCTAAATCTTATTTTTAAAAACCCGTATGCATTTTTGAAATGGCAAAGTTTAAAGTATTTAAAAAGAGAAAGTTCGTGCATTAATTTATGATAATTTATTATTGTACCTATATCTATAATAGTTTAGTGTGATAATCATAAAATCGATATTAAAAATTTGTATAAGTTTAACAACTAAATAGATTCTCATACGCAAAGACATTAAGAATGTGAACATTTATCGTAAAAATAAAAATAACTTTAATGGTAAATGGTACAATGGTAAGTCGTTTATTTAATAAAACAAAACATATTACATTTTCATTTAGCCAACATTTAGCAATTAGACTATAAACATGACAAATCACTTATTAATAATAAATAATACACTATTTTCTCTGTTTCAGAATTTTAAAGGGAATATGAAATAAGATATAGAATTATATGAAACTTCCATATTGTCAATTAAACTTGTATTTAAAAAGTAAACACTATTGTGAAAGAAAGCCGTATAACTAACGATCCAACCCAGTAGGGATCACTTCTGGCTGGCTTATACCTTCCAGTTGAATCCACCACTGGCTACAGCAAAAACCGATGTGTCACTTAAATCTGGGCAACCTTACAGATGTCCAGGAGCGGCACATCACTAACCACAAAATGTCGAGATTCTGGGATTCTTGGGCAATTCCATAGGTCTAGTCTACTGTGGGAGATGACTGTTGCTGGGGTTTGTTCCCTAACCTCAGAGGTTCTTGCTAGCCTCAACAAGGGTGTGCCACCGCCTATCTACTTTGACTGGAGAGGCTGGTTCAGAGCTGGCCTCCCCTTTTTCCGGGGAGACATGACTTTGAGATGTAGTGCCCTAAGGATCTTCCTCATGTATCTTGATATGAGGCGGGCCCCTACTCCCTAACCTTAGTCACTCCGGAAGCAGCGCAAAGGTTCTTACAGGACTAAGTGCAATTTATAAGCTTCTTGTCCTAAGAGAACAAAAAAACAAAAAAACTAACAATCCATTTTAGTTGATAACAATTCATAATTGTATGTACCTCACGGTTTTATCACATTTTATTTTATCGCAAAAAATAATCGTAAATAGCTGAAAAAATGTTGTTTTCATTGTTCATCGTAACAAGTTTTTAAGTATTTAGAGTTAAAACCATTAGACCCCTATAAGGCACATACTGTTAGTCTAGGAGATAAAAACCAATTTTATTCGCCTTTGTGCAAGCTTCCAAGGAAAGTTCGACAATACAGTCTCCCAGTTGTTTACGGAAGCTGGCTAATAGTACATCACAGTAATAGTATTCACAGCCGTAGTCAAGTTGAATTATTGAACATTGTTCTTAACCTCTTCCAGATTACAACAGTTAATGTTGCGAATATATGTGAGACGGTCAATGTGAGGACTTGAGAGGCCATAAACAACACAGGAACAAAAAAACAGAGACCAAGATGACATGGCTCAGAGGAAATAAATTGGTCACTCTCCAGTGATACAGAGGAAATCTCGGCAAAACCAAATATCAAGTTTAGCTGGACTTCACTATCATTTAAAATATTGCTAGATTGTGATATATCCAGTTGTGAAGCAAGATTTAAAAGAGTTTATGGCTGAACTTGGAGCTACAGTGGGATTAGGAGCGATCCCGTTGAACCGGAAAAATTGAAAAACCTTGAAAACCGGCAATCAACCGGCTTGATTGTGGCAATAGAGATAACACCTGTGAGCGATTCAGCGAAAAGAGAGAATATTTTGTTTTGTGATTAAGTAGGAATGTAGAATGCATATAAATCAGTACCTTCGTTAAGGGATTGAGTTTAACAAACACAAACAACGTCTTAACTGGTAGATCAGGGAGAACTTAGAGGTAGAAAAAATGTTGCTAACCGCTTACAAGACGCCACCACCATCCAGTTTTTTGCTACTAAGATCCGAGAGGTTCTTTCGATATAAAATCGAAGAAATCAAGTTTAACGCATTGAAAACAACAACATTGTATGGCAGATAGGTATAGAAGCATGTAAATAACTGTTTTGGAGTGAAATATAATTGACATTCTGGTAGAGTAAATTGAGTGTTGTAATGCCTTTGTAATGATTGAGTGTTGAAAAACTATACGTTTTTTACTGAAAAATCTTAAGGATTCCTTTAATATGTAAGCTATCTTCACCAGCTTCTGATCTATGAGCAGGCTTGGATATTAGTCGTTTGAGGAGCATTGTTTTATTTCTGGTTCTGGTCACGACCAACTGACACACTGGAAAAACCATCACCCAGTCCAGTTAGAAAATCTCTGGTCTTGACAATTTCACAAACAGTGGACTCACATCCGACAACAACCTTGACCGGCGAGGCTTGTTTCCAGAAGGTCTGTCAACCCGAAAGAATTTGAAATCGGTAGCAAGTATACTACGATCAATAGCTGTGGCAATAGCTTGGAACCTGTTTTTATCGTCCAAGATTCTGTCTTGCGCTGTGCCCTCTGCATCTGTGCTATAATCTGTGCCAAATACCATGACGTTCTTGGCCCGAATCATCCTCTCGTTAATCTTCTCAATACTTAAGTTTAACATGTTGTACCGTTAGTTAGTTCCATTTTATATAATGCAACATTTCACAACCTAGTTAGCCAGTACAACTTAATATTATTTTTTTATCCAGTGTTCCGGAACTAAATTGTCGGCGGACTAACTACCTAATTGGCACGCGTATGAATATTTTAGTGTAACCCTTTGTAGCAGCCCAACTACGTGACCGATTTCACCTCGCGCGCTATGTCCGTAAGTAAAATTTATATTTTCCTATTATTAAATTAGCCCTTTGATGCCAAACATATAAAAATGAATGTAACGTAAAGTAAAGTTGTGAATAGTAAAGTAACTTAACCCTTGAAGATCTTTTATTTGCTTGATTAAAATGGATACAAGTTGTGGCGTCGTCCTTCCTGACGAGCACGTTGTCGTGTAAGTTTTTTGTCTCATTAAATGGCTAATACCGTCGCGAATTTGTTTTAGGCGAGCTCACGTATTATTTCAGTAGATGGCTACGATTTTCATAACCTCTACTCCTCTTCTAGTAACTACCGACTAGAAATAACCCTTATTAGACTACAGCTTCAATGTCTTGTGCCAAGACGCCGACTGCCCGGGTTGTGAGTCTACATATTGCGAAGGGAAGTAAAATCTTAAAGTTTTATAAAGTAAAAATATCGTAGGCATAATTCCATAGAACATTGGATATTTTAGGCCCACCTATCAGATATACATTTTTAGTTCTTGTACTCTAATTGGCAGCAACGTGGCAAGGTATACATTTAATTTACCAACTAAAAGTGGTGCTTGTAAGTTTCATTAATTAAATTGAACTTATAAGTAAACTTTGCAATTCGAGTATTTATTACTACTACGACCTCAGAAGTCACCACCCCCATGTGTTATCTTCATTCGGTACAATTGTCATTCAGCAGAAGGGTGTTTGCTTTCAATTTTAGATAATTTAGCCTCCTAGACTTTGATCCCAGAGCCAATATCAGCTACAGCAAGCGACACGGATTCCACTCTAACCTTCTATGCTCGCCACACGAAGCTCAAACAGTTGTAAGCCAGATTTAATAGCATTTGCCCCTGTCCTAATTCGTCTATATCCTTAGAGGTACAATAAATATTATTGACCTTTCTGATAAGTTCGCCCAGCTTCGAGAGCACCAGAACCAATTTGATGCCGATGCGGGTGATAGGGACGTCTGGAGGATAAGTGCAATCAGCACGAGTACAGTACCATTTTGTATTGGTGTCACCACTCAGGCGATTTATGTTTAGTTTTAGAAATTGTGACGCATTTTCGGTGAAACCATCACTTGCATTGATCATCACAGCCTACACACCCTCTCTGTATCAAGTACCAACCTCAAACAGGCTGGTAAGACTGACGGCATCCTGAAAAGGTAGTTAAATTTGCCAGATGGTATTATGTACATGCTCAAAGCTACTTGGTTCACCTCAAGCGAGTACAAAACACACCACCACAGCACTGCCAGAAAGACTGTTAAATAGCAAATGATTCAGCAAAACTTGCTACATCATCCAGGATTAATGAATAGAATAATATAATTATCAGGAGGAAATGAAACTAAACATGAATAGCATTGACTGAAATTACGTTTAGGTCGTTTGAGATTGAGCTATGAATCCTACAGCTGAATGAAAAAAGTGCCTAACAAAAATATCAACAAGACTTCATGCAACAGCTTGATATTCTTACCTCAAATAGATTGAATATTCACTTTAAAGGTCTATGAAAGCAAGGATTACACGTTTCATGGTAATCATGCTGCCGAAGTTTAGAAAACGTTCTGCTAACTGGAAAATGCAAATCAGAATCACTGTTCAGAAAAACCTGTATGTTCAAAGGCAAAAAAGCAAGATACCAGACCGGAGAAAATTGAAGTCAAGGTAAGCCAGAAAAACCCACTTAATACTCAATAATTGATACACTATAAGACTTGCACACTATTTCTAACAACCAATCTTGAGGGAATAAAAAAGGTTTAAGTGCTCTTTATAGAGAAGTCTTACTGTTAGGAATGCTTTGTTATTGAATACATTTGAGGCTCATCATTTCTTTCCTTTCACTCTCCCATTATTTGTTCTCCAAGCGATACTTGATAAACCTATTATTTTAGTAAAACTATGCTACCAAATCAAACCTGTAAAGTAATAGAAGATATGCATTCTTGTAACATTTTCTCTTAGTTATTTTTGAAGTTCTCGTTTTAAATGTTCGAAACGAGTCTTCCTTTAAATTTATTTTGAAGTAGCATGATCTTTCTGCTCTTGGAGCATTACTGTCAGCAAAGCAGCAAAACGAGAATCAAATTCCTCCTTTAGTTTAACAATTGTACCAGTTGTAAAATGAAACGGGAGAGGAACTGCAATGGACCTGAGCTCTACAAGCGTAACTCTAGTAAGTTTTAAAGTGACCAAAAAACTTAAAAACCTTTATAAATCTATTTCCAAATTGTATTAACATTTTCTCCGGCGTCTAATATGGCTTCTTTCAATTACTCTGCATATATTAAATAAATGTGTATAGAAAGGATCAGAAACAGCTCATCGATGTGCTTATATCAATAAATCTTTCCAACTATTCACATATTAAATACTATGTTTAATGGCTTTTTGTTTGAGGTGTAGAGGGTAAAACTAATAGAACAGTAGCAAGGTCTATAGCCTCCTGTCATAAGATCACAAACTCAAGATATCTGTAAGATTAAAATTTTGTTGTGTAAGGTTGGTGAAATTTGGTATTTATATTTTTGATATATTTTTGGTTGGATGATTTTGAGTTTCTAATAATAAAAAAAAAAACGTAATAATTTTGACATCTAAAACTAATACCAGTGCCCTGTTCCTAAGAGATTTAACCATAAAATATGATTTGATGTCCAGTATCTATAACATTTAAGTATCAAAGAGCCTGCTTACAAGCAAAACTTAAATTAAAATGTGTTAATTTTTACTACTAACATTTAATCTTCTGGTTTTGCATTTTACTCCTTACGAATAAAATATATAATGCTGTATAATATACCTGTGTTTAATATTTTGTATTATTTGGTAAGTGCTCACAACTTTTCTTTACTTTGAAATAAATCATAATATTATGAAATTCATATAAATCTTGAATTGAAACACTTAAACTTGACGTTTATGTGTTTTAAAAGTGACTTAAGCTCCATTCGCCATCCACTCCACTCAGATTTCAGACACTGCATCAAACGTAGTTTTGGGTATTTCCTAGGATTGTTTATGGCACTGTAGTAAAGCAATTATAAACTCGCTTTATTGATTATTGTTTGTAATATTGGTTTTCCCTCTTTAGAGTTTTCCTATAATTTACGGTTTTTATTTTTGGTTTTTATGTAGGTATTGTTATTAAGTTTGAGTTTATTTCTGCTGTCACACAGTAATGCAAAGCCGAGCGAAAAAGCATATTTGACTCGTATTACTACATTCTAACGTAAATTTGCCACGTAATTATGAATGTAAGTTTTTTAAATAAATGTATGGTTTCTAAATATTTAAAGCATATTTTATAATTAATTTGTTTACTTTTAATTTAGTCAAATTAAAAATAGACTTCTTGAAGATTATAGACCAAAGTAGAATATATATATATCCATTATCTTTAAGAAATTCGTATTAACACGACTTTGAATTTTAGGTTGATAAGAAATGAATGCTTTAACTTTGCCAACTCTAATCACTAAATTGCTGTTTGGTGTATATTACAATATATTATAAGGGAAATGTTAGAGTTGGTGTGTCCTATATAAATTTGTTGTATACGACATTCACTCTAACGGAAATATTTTGTCGGATATCGATGCAAACTTCATGGTTGCGAATTGTATCGTAGCGTTGAATACAAACTACATCAATGATCGTCGACAACAAATACCTGGAGCTAGACGGCGCGGCGACTATGAACAGTACCACCCGCAAACACTCATACCACTTGCTGTTCATTAAAATGTTTCACTCCACAAACAGGAAAATAAATCATCCTAATAATTATATTTATTCTCGTAGTTTGTTTGCTCTATTCAGTAGTTTATATACACTTTGGAAAAAACTGAATCCAGAGTAAAGCATCACATAAATGTGTGGGATTTAACTGGTAGATAATTAAAATGTAGTGTGTTATTTCCTCTTGTTGTACACAGTTTGCAAGGAATAAATATCGTCTGCAAACCCTTAGTATTTAAAAACTATTCCATACATATTTCAACACGTATCTCTAAAAGTTTATTTGTACAATAATTTACCACCGCTCATTAGGATAATTGCTAACTAGTGTAAACTATCATAACAAATAAGCTGATAGTAGGTGGTAAGTGAATTGAGAATACTTGTCTGAACAGCTCGTTTTTTATAGTAAGCTGTTTTGAACTAAACAAATAACTATGCTCTCATAAGATTAATACTGGAACTTTGTAAGCCCTATATGTGAATTAATTCCAAACTCACAAAAGGTACATAGAGTGTACAAACTCCGACTGGTATAAAAAATTTGTATAGAACAGTAAGTTTTATATACATAAAAGTGCAGTATATTTCACGAATTTCACGATTTCACGAAAATCTTTTAATGATATAGATAAACAAACAAAGTAAATATTGCGTTAGTTTGGTTGTATAAATAAATATTTGTGTGGTAATTTAATTATTTACTTAAGATACACTGTTTGTTTTAAAATAGAAAGTGCTTAACAACATTTATAATTCAAGTATATTTTATAGTATATACATTGTATTGGGCTCCACTGAATCTACAGCATTTCCTTCACAATTATTTTCCTCCGCCTGTATTTCAAACAAGTGGTGTCTAACCCCCTTGTTTCTCTATTTGTGGATAGAAGTTTACATCAACTGAATTTAAAATGTACCGCGTTAGTGATTTATGCATTTAAAAACATAATTTTGTTTTGAAAGTGGGAATAGACAAGACATCATCGATAGCCTGTGATGTTATATACTTTCAGCTTCTCCATCCTCTTAAAACTAATTACTACATTCGATTTTATTATTTGTAGACAACTGATTCTAGTTTCTTAAGACAATAAATGCAATTTGTTGCATTCTTTTATATTAAACATTTGTTCGTAAATTAAGTTTCTTTGGACAGGAATGTTACTTTTTTAATAATTTTAACTCTTAATTTAGGAACCTGCTTAACCTGATTACTTACTAACTAAAAAAGTGATAAGAAACTTAACCTATTGAAAACGGTAAAGTTTTTCTTTTCTTCGCTAGATTTAATTTATACTTATTTTCTTTTTGGTTTCATTACTCTTTTAATTTAAAATATATCTGTAGATTTAACCTTACTCTCCCTTAAAATAATATTCGAAATAATGTAAGGTTATTTTCTTTTGTACTTTATATTGCAACCAAATTTATAAATTACTTTTTAATGACAGATATATTCTGTTAAAGACATCTCCACTTTTAAATTTTATCATGACAATAATTTTTAGC
The DNA here is from genome assembly GCF_021130785.1 of Homalodisca vitripennis. NCBI lineage: Eukaryota > Metazoa > Arthropoda > Insecta > Hemiptera > Cicadellidae > Homalodisca > Homalodisca vitripennis. Next base: position 40,245 of record NW_025780835.1, read on the forward strand.
ACAATTTTAATATTCAAGTAAACTATATTCGTAATATATAAGTATAAAGGCGTCGTATATAACAAAGATATTCCAAGAACTTGCCATTGTTGGAAGGCTTTCAACTGTGGTTAAATAGCTTCATCTCGCTAATAACAACACACAAATAATGTCTTTAAACTGATACTGTTGTCGTATAATTTTTACTCCTTAATAAACCTTTACGTGTATGGCTACTCAATACCTTATAAACCTTAATCGTTTACAGAAAATAGATTAAGGTTAAGATCTCAAGTTTTAAATAAAATGTTGTATTAAATTTGAAACTTTTTTATTTACATTATAATACGATTCATATGTATATTACTGCTGTTGTTGTAAAGTTTAGATTGTTACTTTACTGAGCTGTTTACAGTATAAATCCAATTATCACCAGAATTTCAGGGAAATAGTTTGTACTTGTTTTAAAACTTATACGAATAAGTTATATACCTTGCAGTAGCATTGCAGTATTACATTGCGCATCTTTTCCATTTACCAGAGGATTTCATTTTCTAGAATCCAAGTGTCATAAGACGAATTCTCCCTGAGAAAGGAATTTGAAAAGAATGGAATTTGGTTATAGAACCGTGAAATAATATTTTAGAGGCTCGACTAAGAAGGACCACTTCACACTAGGCAGTGAAGACCGCCGAACACACTGATTTTAACAAGAGTTCACTAGGTTACACATAATGAGTTTTATGAACAGTGCATATTCAAATAAAGTGTATAAAATAAACAGTTACCTTTATTTTCATGAGAGGTACCTAACCGTAGTCTGCTGTTGTTGAGGGCCAGGTTGTGATCAGTAAGTGTTGGAAATAGGCTGCTGTCTTGTAGGCAGGCGTGAAGACGGAAGATGTTCCTTCACGGATTTACTCACGCACAATACGACCGCAAACGAATAGTTCATAACACTGTGGCCAGTCCTGTAGAGCACGGTAAGACGCGGGTGTCCGGGAGCAGAGACGTTTCTGGTAGAGATTGCCAATCCAGAGCACTGACTTTAATGTTAATGTAAATGTACAACAAATAGAATAAACTAATATTTAAATGAGAGAGTAACACATGGGGAGAGAGTAAGTATGGTAAGCAGTGGCTAGAGAGTACATAAGTGCCCCAGGCGGGATCGAGAGTATAAATTGCCCAAAAAATATATACATAATTATTATTCAATAAAAGTAGCCTTTTCATATTAGGCAATAAAAAAAACAAGTTATTTAATGCAATAATACTTAACATACCGGCCGCCTTGAATCACCTTGGGATTCAATGAGAGAAAGAGCAATATAGGCTCAAATTTACAAAGTTTATAGGCGGTGGTAGAGAGACAGTTAATTAATTGTAGAGGTGAGGTAAGAGAAACACCTTCACTGCTGGACGAGTGAGAGTTTCCACTTGAGGTCTTGAGATGTACCACTCGAACTGTACCATCTTGTCCTGGAGTGACATCAGTGACCCGTGCAAGGGGCCATGAGAGAGCGGGAGTATCCTGATGCACCAGGACGAGGTCTCCAGGTTGGAGGTTGCGGGAAGGAGTGCTCCACTTGAGGCGCTGCTGAAGAGTCTGGAGATATTCTCGCTGCCAACGCTTCCAGATACGTTGGTGCAGCGCTTGAACCAGATGCCAGTGAGAAAGGCGGTTCGTGGGTATGTCCATCAAGTTTCTCTTCAGGCACGGAAACCAGAGGAGAGTCGATCAAGAAGTGTCCAGGCGTCAGTGGAGAAGGTCGTTGGGATCACTGGAAAGAGCGGTGAGCGGGCGAGAGTTGAGCATCGCTTCAACCTGACTTGTGAGCGTCATGAATTGAGACAAAGTTAGTATGTGGAGTCCCATGACACGTTTTAGATGGTGTTTAGCACTCTTGATGGCACTTTCCCAAATTCCACCTTGATGGGGAGCAGCAGGAGGGTTGAAGTGGAATCGAATTGAACGGTCAGCAGCAAAGTCTTGGACTTTGCGCTGGTCAGCCGTGAGGATTTTGTGTAGGGCATTTTTAGCACCTACGAAGTTCGTGCCACAGTCACTATAAAGGTCTGTGCACAGGCCACGACGAGAAAGACGAAGCGAGTGAGAGCACCAAGGAAAGCTTCGGTGGACAGTGTCCGTCACCACCTCAATGTGAACGGCCTTCGTAACCATACAAACAAAAATACAAATATAGGCCTTAATAATGCGGACAGAGCGTAAATTATGGACCTTGAGCGAAAAGGGGCTACCATAGTCCATGCCGGTGGAGAGAAAAGCTCGGGCTGGAGTAATGCGAGCTTTGGGGAGGTCGCCCATGAGAGGGGCGTTATTTTTTAGGCCGATTCTTAAAACATGTGAGGCATCTAAAAATGCGAGATCTTACCACGCTGCGTGCAGAGAGGATCCAGACTTGCTGGGAGAGCAGAGAGAGAGTAAGCTGCGCGCCAGCGTGGAGATGTTTGACATGGACATGGTCAATGAGGAGGTCCACGACAGGGTGCTTCTTGGGCAGGATGCACGGGTGAGACACGTTCGGCGGGAGGTCAGCGTGGCGCAGTCTGCCGCCGACGCGGAGAAGTCCATCCGGACCCTGGAATGGGGCGAGGCGTTGAAGTCTGGTAGAACACGTCTTTCGGTCCCGCAGTAGAGCTAGATCTTCAGTGAAAGCTTCCTCTTGCACGGTCTTGAAAATTCGCAAGCTGGGCGGAGTCCCGTTCTGTCTTGGAGAGAGGTCCGAAGTGGCGGTTTGGTGAACGACAGTTGTGGATAAAACGCAAGACGTAGGCCATCACGTGCAACAATTTCCTCCAGGAAGAGTACTGGATGAGGAGGTCCCACGTAGGCGGTGCTGTGGCCAAGGCAATGACAGGAGTGTAATGCTTCAGCTCCCCTAGCTCCTCCAGAAGAGACCGAGTCCAGGCTGGAATCAGGATCTGGCCAGGCCGAGGAGGGGAGACGCAACCAGTCGGGTCCATGCCACCAAAGGGGATGATCCACCAATTGAGAGGGAAGGATCCCACGGAGGCGCAGTCAGCAGGATTGGAAGCACTGGGTATGTAGCGCCAGCACTCCACAGCAACAAGCTCTTGAGTTTGCGCCACAACGATTAGCCACATAGGTTTTGAGGCGATAAGAAGGTGTTTTGATCCACGCGAGGGTCACAGTAGAGTCGCACCAGCAAACAATAGAACCAAACTTGCGGGTGGGAGCTAATTGATTAACACAATATTTCACAAGTTGGGCCAGGAGATGAGCTGCGCATAGCTCCAGTCGGGGCAGCGTCACTCTTTTGAGAGGAGCGACGCGAGTTTTAGCCATAACTTGGCTTACGTGCACCGTGTCATTGGAGGTAGAGCGGATGTAGACTACAGCAGCATAGCCTAGTTCTGAGGCGTCAGAGAAACCGTGCAAGTCCCAGTAAGTAGCAGCAGAGTAGGGGATAGCACGAGGAAATTGTAATAGTGGCAACGTGCTTAAGTTCAAATAAAAAGGCGTGCCATTTTTGGTATATTTCTGGAGGGAGCGGATCATCCCAATCTATGCCAGAAATCCATACGAGTTGCATGATATTTTTTGCGAGCAATTATACAAGGCGCCAAAAAACCACAGGGGTCATAGACTTGAGAAATGAGACTTAAAACTTTACGCTTAGTGGGGTTTTCACAAGAAAAATTAAAATTAAAGGTAAAAGTGTCAGTCAGAGGGGTCCATTTAAGGCCCAAAATAGAGAAATGAGGCTCCTGAGAGGGTTGCAGAAAAACTGGGATTTCCCGATGATCTTCAGGAAGGTGTTGCAGAAGTCTCGGAGAGTTCGAGACCCATTTCCGGAGCTCAAAGCCACCGAGCCGAAGGAGTTTGATGAGTTGATCTTGAAGTTCAGCGGCGAGTTCTTCAGTCTCAGCCCCGCAGATCAGGTCGTCGACGTAGCTCTGGTGCTTGAGAATCTCAGCAGCATGGGGTAGCGGTGACCTTCGTCTTCTGCCAATTGATGTAGCGTTTTGATGGCCAAGTAGGGTGAACAGTTCACAGGCCGTAGGTAACTGTCGTGAGCTTGAACGTGACATCAAGTCGGTAGGGTGATCACGCCATAATATCAGTTGAAAATGTTGATCGTCAGGATGCACCTTGATTTGGCGGTACATCTGTCCTGATGTCACAAGAGAACACTACGTTCTGAAGGCGGAAGCGCAGAAGAATGTCACAAATATTATTTTGCAGCTTAGGTCCGGTCAACAGAGTGTCGTTGAGAGAGAGTCCGGAACTGGTTTTGGCACTGGCGTCAAAAACGACGCGTAGTTTGGTGGTGCTACTTTGTGCCTTAAAAACACCGTGGTGTGGCAGATAGTAGTGGGGAGTGCTTAAGTCAGGAGTAGGGCAGCCCTGCATATGGCCTAGAGAGAGATATTCATGTATAAAATCAGAATATAAATTATAATACTCCACATTAGTGGGAGCGTGGAGCTTGCGCTCGAGTGAATAGAGTCTACTTTCAGCATGAACTTTGGAATTTCCCAGATGAGTACTGGTGTTCTTGAAAGGGAGGCGGACCATATATCGACCCTCACGGTCCCTGGAGTGCGTGGTAGAAAAATATTCATCGCACTGAGTTTCCTCTGCAGACCTTTTACTGGGAGCAGGCAGTTCCTCTTGTGTCCAGAAACGCTGCAGAGAGGCGTGGAGGTCCACCTCAGCAGTCGAGAGAAGAGAGACAGCCATAGTAGAGACAGACTGCGTCAGTGGTGTGCAGGGAGCCGTCCCCATCAGCACGAAACCAAAAACAGGTTGCCCAGGGCGTGAGGTAAATTGAGACCAAGAGAGTAGGTCTCGTGAGTAAGAATATGTGGAAATAGCGCTCCACCAATAAGCAACGTCAATGCCACCAGGGAGGTGGAAGGTTGGATCAGCCAGTATAATATTTTTAACCTTATTCATGACCTCCTGAGATATTTGCACTCATGGGAGATCTACAGTGATTTTGTGGCAATATGTGGAACGAGTGCGGGGCGGCAACTGGGTGGCCAGCAAGAGTTTCCACGCCCAGAGTTAAAAATCCGCGTGTGTGAGCAGAGGTTTGAGAAAGGCCGGCGACATTAATAGTGGGCTGGACGGCGCTGTGTACCCAACAGTTGGGAGGCTTTCTCGCTAATAAAATTTAGCATGCTTCCTGAATCAATTAACGCACGAAAGACATAAGCTTGTCCGTTAGAGTGCGGTGAGCTTGACAAGAGAAGTACCCAGAAGAAACCGTGGTACTAGGGGCGAGGTCTCGATGCAGTGTGCCATGAGCGTGTAGTGTGGTGTGTTCGGCCGGGCTAGGAGGTGAGAGCGCTGTGGTCGCAGGCGGAGGGCGGACAGCAAGGTGTAGGTGTTGCACTGCTCTGCGCAGACCGGCCGCCGTCACGGCCGTTCTCCACAACGGTACGAACGCGGTCCGACGTACTAACACTGGACCGTGTTGGCCGATCAGTGAAGTGTAGCAAGGTATGATGACGACCACGACATGTTCGACACGTGAATTTAGACTGACATTCACTTAATCTGTGCGTCCCCAAACAAGAAGAACAGCGGTTGTGCTGTTTAATAATCCCGTGCCGTTCTTGAGGTGTCTTTTGGCCGGAAGCCTTATGGGACAGCCATAAATTTTATGAACGCCAGCTCTGATGGCAATAAAAACATGATGGGCCTTGATTATATAGGCCGAGGAGGGTGGAGAGGAAGCCGCTAGACAATGCTTCACGTTTTTTATAGAGACGGTTTAGGGTTTATCATAAATCTGAGGTTTTTTGACCCCAAAAATAAGAACTTGAAGCGTTCTTGGGGTCCACAATATTGTCATGTAGACTAACTTGTCCCTCAATGTGGCCTGAGCATTCCAGGTTTGAAGAAACTCAATTATTGTGTTCAACCGAGGGCAAAAGTATGAAGCTCTTCCTTTTTTTCGAAACTGTTCGTAGGCGTGTTGGATCCATCCGATTATCAATCTTGCGTAATAAACCAAGGGCTTGAGAGAAGTGGGTTTTTGTTACTAGTGATGTCCAATTGTTTTAGGATGTGCTTTAAGTGATTCGCCGTATGTTACGTGAAAAAAATGATTAAGGAAAGCACGTGATATTCTTCACAGATGTGCTGGAGATGACAGGAAGGTCTAGTTTTAATTTGATTTAAATGGTAGTGTGCAGTAGACGCCTTAGTATTATGGTAGCGATCCTTCAGGCAGCTGAATAAGCGATTGCATAATTTTGACATCAGTTTATTTATTTAGCGACTTTAATCAGAGTCGAGTGGTTCGCCTTGAAAGCACGCTCAAGAGATATTGAAATTTCAAGTTAACATCGCTATAAAGTGCGTCATTGTTGTGTACGGCTTGTTTCATAAACGTTGATGAACGTACAGAAGTTCCAAGGCAGCTCCGTCAAAAGTTTTTTAATTCCAACTTTCGAGTAGCCGGGACGTTTGACTTGAGGGGAGGCAGGCGGAATAGTTTTCGGCTTTTTATTAGTTTTAGCTTTGTCTCTTGGTTCTCAATCATAAGCCGACGTATAGGCAGAAATTGTTAATCAACTTAACTCGTCCCAACGCGCTCGCTTTAATGCGGAATAGTTTAGGTGATATAGTCCGGCATCCACTTTTAATTCCAACTTCCGTGGCAGCAAGTCTAAATATTGCTGAAAATTCCTGTCTTAAGTCTCTGAATAGATTTAGGCTCTGACCAAGCAACTGCTGAAGTATATTTGGATCGGAAGTCTTCCTTTAGTTTAAATCATAGTATACTTTGTATCGTGAGAAAAGAGGGTGTTCTCGCTTTGCATTGGCCACTTTAGAAGAGACATCGCCATGTTGAAAGTGTTTGTAGAAAAATTAATCAATTTTGAGTAAAACTTCAAAAGGTTGAAAAAGCGTAAAACCAAAGATATTGTCCTCCTTGAATTGAAGACAGTGATAAAAAATCAAGAAAACTAAATTATTTTTCCTCTGAAGTATTTTCCCCAAGAAATAAGAAGTTAATCTAAAACAATATAATACAATGAAGAAAAACAATTTAAAAAAATATTGTTTCAGGTTTTTTTGAGGTTTATAAAAAACTCATAATAAATAATAGCAATAAGTTAAGTAGGCTCCGTTAATAGGCCTATAGTATAAGTTTTTGTTTCGAGGAAAATAAAATACCACTGTTATTATGGAAAAAAACGTAAACAAGACAAGTTCGTTATTAAATAATAAACAACAATTAAGGTTTAATTGTTGAGCTAAATTCAGGCTATAAAATTGTAGCAGAGGGCTCTGTAAACATTAATGCGCACGTACTACATGTAAACTTGTCAGTGGTAAAGTTTATGGTAGTTGTTTGTGACAGTAACCATAAACCATGCATACAATATGCGTGAAAGCAATGTTCAAATAGAAATTATAATAAAAACAATTGTGAGCAGGCAGTAATGTAGCTTTTTTTTTTTCTTTTTAAGCTGATGGACTATGAATATAGTGTTGACAAAAATAAACATTTAATTTTGCAATAAGGGTGCAAGTCCTGCTCAAGGTAAAGTGTCAATAACCAAAGATTGTTTTATATTTAACCTGCCCTTTAAGAAATAATGCGTATTACAAGTAGGCGCTGATAAACCAACAAGTATTGCTGAGAAGCTGGTAAAACCATTTAAACACAGTAATCAGTATCAACCCTGTTGCTGTAACAGTCCTGAAAGCTTTTGTTTGTCAACAAAACAATGCAGTCGAACAGAGCACCACAGCCTGATATGATCAGACGTCACCACAGCTGATATGAATCTACAGCTATGATATGACTGGGAGAGGGGATTGGAAAACTCGATAATGGCTTACGGACTTTGCAATCGTGAAAGAACCTGAAACCACACTTTGAAATATGCAACTCTGGTATATAGCTTATAAGAGTTGAGATTGCACTGATATTCACCATATGGACTAAAGTT
>NW_025780836.1:0-68224 GCF_021130785.1 Homalodisca vitripennis
TAAGACTTCTGTACATAACATAGAACCTCGCCCGCATCGAGCCCCGCGCTCTGATTGGTCGAGAGGGGTCACGTGATCCAAGATGGCGGCGCCCATGTATCACGTGATCAAAAAATAGTGGTGTGGGAGAAATTCCCTCATGTGCGGGAGAAATTCCCTGCTCACACTCTTATCCTAGTGTTTTGGGTGATTTTGGGTGTGAAAATCGGTGTTTTTCGGTAAAATCGGTGATTTGTTGGGTCCGGTGAGGAGAAACGAGGGACGGAGGGAATTCCAATATGGCTGCGCCCATGATGAATTGGCGGGAACAGGGGAACCTAACCTCACTTTCTTGGTTTCCCGCGTATTCAATATGGCTGCGCCCAGTTGGCGGGAACAGTAGAACATAACCTCAATTGTGAAATTGGCGGGAACAGGGGAACCTAACCTCACTTTCTTGGTTTCCCGCGTATTCAATATGGCTGCGCCCAGTTGGCGGGAACAGTAGAACATAACCTCAATTGTGAAATTGGCGGGAACAGGGGAACATAACCTCAAATGTAAAAAGGGCGGGAAAGTAAACTAAACAAGAGAAATAAAGACGAATCGTACCTTATTGTGTGATGATTTAGAGCTGAGCATAGGGGTTCCAGGAGTTTAAAATAAAACATTTTTGGGTAAAAACTAATTTATTATACTATTTCTAAACAACTATCCACATTGGCACTCTTCACTCCCGCCACACAGATAGCAATATGTGGTGGTGACGTCATCAGAGGAAGTCTGTAACATAAATAGACCTGAGTTAGCCAGTTCTGAACAAGAAAATTCCGCGCTTCCCCACTGGCTGGAATAAGCGCGTCCTTGATTGGATGTAAATAGTATCTAAGCGCTCTGATTGGTGGAACCTGAGAGGCCGGCACTCCTTCCTCTCTCTCCCGTCAGATCCGTGCGGGAGGTCAGGGAGATAGGACGTGTGTCGCTCTGAGTTTTACACAATTATTTAAACAATTACGATCTTTTGATATTACTCGAGTAAAATAATTCAATCTAATACGTTAAAATATTTTTTACTTTTACTAATACTTATTTCAATTACCGTTAATACTATTCTTGTAACTATTTTTCTTAATCTAAATAGAAATTATCGTCACTAGTAGCAGTTAAGTTTATTAGTCATTTAGTTGATTTTCTAACGTAATATCGTTTCTATAATACCATATATATCCTTAGTTTTAAACATGTCTTACGAAAATATTGAAGTAGATTTTGAACCTGTATATATGGATATGGAGTTGGATCCTGTAAAAACGCTAGGTAAAAACGAGACTTACATAAAAAAATATAGGGTATACGGTACTAAGACCACCTTTAAAATTCAATCCCGTCCCTGAAAACATTAATGAAATCGATTGGCTAAGGGCAGGATTTTCTAAAATTGTAAATGAAATGAAAGCAAATTGCACTGATTCGGACTACCTCGGATTTACACTTCATAGTCTAAATTTAAAAAGTAAAGATCCGGGCTACGTGGCATTTCGACCAGCTGATCAGGTCAAAGACGATATCCTTTTTGAAATTTTTTCGGGGATAATTCAAAGAAACGCGGCCTGTAAAGTCACCGATACTTCAAAGTCGAATGTACGCGTGTCAATCTCCCTTTTGGGTAGTGGTGGCCCCAAAAACCGGGCCCTTGTACAAAAATTTTTTCACGAAGAATGAAAAGCACAACAGGAATTGTATCGATAGAAAATTGGACAATCTGTGCTCCCCCGACTATAGTGGTAGCAAAAGTTTACGCCAAAAAAGACCTCAGTTCAAAGCAGTAAGGCGGGAAAAGGGGTAAGCGACAAACTTCTAGAGCCCAAAAACTGATGGCCAAAGCCCGAGTTCAAATCCCGAGAGAGGGGCGGGGGTCCACAACTTTAAAAATTTCAAATCACCTCAAAAATATAATATTACGTTTACAACTATAACAGAAAGGGTAGGGACGTTATTTTAACGGTAATAATGAAATGCTCTTATAAAATTAACCACTGTACCAAAAGGGGTCACTACAATGTAACAAGTCGACTGCCCCTTTTTCTTGCCATTTCTTTTGGAGGCGTGGCCATGTCCCTTACACCACAGGGGTTTTCACAGATGCTAAAAACATCGTCCTGCGTCAGCAGTTTCTCCGCCTGTAAAGAGGACTGGGAATTTTTTCCCCAAAATGTAACAAACTCTAAAAAATCAAATATGTTTCGGGGCTCCCCAGGTGAAGGGGTGAAAAATTGTTAATAAATGCAAAACAATGTCAAAGACTCGTATTTCGAAACAGCTAAAATCGAAACACTGTGGGGGGAAGTGTTTTGAAAAATTGTAATGATTTCAAGGCCCAAACCACCATGCTACATGCGAGTCGACACGGGAAAGCCCAAAACCGAAGACTTTCTGTTCATCTTTTTCGATCGGGAAACAAAACAGGAAAAGTACATTGACGATAAAAGGTTCATAAAGTAAATCTAGTGTCTCGAAACAATTCTGTTTAAAATTTGTATCGGGTGGGGAAATTGTGAACTTTGTAATACCCTACTCGAGTCTTCAACAAGATCCTTAGTTAAATTCATGATTATGTGATGGATTTTAGAAAAAAATTCAAAAATTTTTTGGTAAGGGCTCATAACGGCCAGGTTTTTGTTTTTCAGTTCACTTAAAGTACTACCGGAAAGAAAAAATTTCACTCCAAGCAAATTATGGGGGCACCAAAGTAATTCTCATGGAATTGGACAACGGAGATTTATCGACTCACTGAACTATTTCCCCAGGGCCCCTCAGCACTCAACAAACCCTTTATCTACCCCCAAGAAGAAAAGGGGTTACCCCCTCACTTGTTTAACACTCTGGAAAACCAAAACTATGTAGGCCCCATCCCACCCAAGGAATACACTGCCCAATCGAGTTTGAAAAAGTTATAAAATTTTTGAAAATTGGCATAATGACCGGGCAAAAAAAACGTAGTGTTTGATTTCCAAAAAGAACTTTTGGATTGAAATTTCAGATGTAACATTTTGGCGCAGGCGTGAAAAAAATTCAGAGCAATGTTTCTCGAAAATGAACGAAACCCCCGTTCAGGGAACCGTCACCATAGCCACGCCTGTAACTTGGTTTTTAAAGACGTAAGTTCAAAAACCCATACATTGGCCGGGCCCCCTAACAATGGATACAGATTTTTTGACATGAAATCCCCCATCGTTTTGCAGTGGCTGATTTGGGAGGAGGATCACGTGGCATCCGAATCCAGCATCAGGGGGGGAAAGAGAAGTCAAAATTGCCGGAAAATGAAATAGACGGTTTTGACGGTAAAAGCGTGTATGAATTTCAGGGTTGTTATTTCCAGGGGTGCCCAAATTTTACAAGTACAGAGGGAAGTCCCCTTTACCCCCGATCCCTCAGACTCTTGCATCTGAACGAAAGGCCCAAAATCCAAAATAGCTAAACTCCAAAATTCCGGATACAAATTATCGAGATGGGGGATGTGAATTTAAGAAAATGAAAAAAGATCCTAGTTTGGGAAAAAAACCAAAATTTCATTCCCAAATTCTAAACACGCTCCCACTTAACCAAGAGACGCCTTTTTTTGGGTGGTAAACGGAACGCAAAAACATCCACAAGTGTGCAGAGGGGGATCTAAACATATGTGGACGTACTCTCTCTATCCTTTTTGTTAATAAATTAAAATGTAAGTAAAATTCATCCTAAAATCTATGTGGGTGACAAGAATTGGGGGGGCGGGGCATCGGCTAAAGGGTCTTTTTAATGTAAAGTCCTGCCCCCGCTAAAGTTGTACCACCCGGTTTCCCAAACGCATGAACGAAAAATTAATGTTTGTTTTATGTAGGACGTGTGGGAGGACATGTACTCGGGTGACTGTGCCCACACCAGGGAAGAGAGAGCTTTGACAGGGACATGGCGATGCGGGAAATTTAGAAAAGCGTAAAAAAACTATACCATTTAGAAATGTACAAATTTATGAATACGGGGTAGTGCCTATGAGGATGGCGGACTCTTCACAATTTTGAAAATAAATTTCTAAAAATTAAACGGGACAGGGGCTCCCCTTTCCTGGTGTCTCACGATCGGGACAAAAAAACGTTTTAAAAAAATTTTTTGAACATGAAGGATCAACTTGACCAAAAAAAAATTAAAAAAACCCGGGGGTCTTCGCTCCCTGGGAAATTAATGCTAAATTCTTTTTGGGGGGAAAATTCGGACAGAGAGAGAACCAACAAAGACACGAAAAACATCCCCCGACACATTTTTTAAACTACTAACCGCCCCGGGACACAAGTAAATAGGGTTCAAAAAATTAACGAAGAGGTTCTCCTCGTAAATTGGAAAAACATAGAAGAGGTTAGCGATCCCTCAAACCGTCAACGCTTTTTTTTGGCCGCTTTTAACCACATCCACGCGAGTTAAAACTGTATGAACACTTGGAACAGCTACAACTCAATCCTTTACTATGACACGACAGGGGTACTGAAAAACAAAAAAACGGCAGTATAAATTCCTACCGTGAAACCTGGGGGGAGAGACCGATGAGTTGGTCGACACGGTCCCGGGGTCATACATTGTAGAATTCTTTTTCTGGTGTCCTAAAAACCTATGCCACTTAGTGTGGTCCACAAAAAAAAATTCGTTAGTTGAAGTCTGTAAAAAAAAAGGTCTCACCAAAATTTAAAAACTAGTAAACGTCTAAATTTTGAAAAATTAAAAGAAATGGGTTTTTAGTAAAGGGAAACCAACTCTAGAAATAACAAAAACCGTATTAACGGACAAAAGACAAAAAAAAAGTTACCGTAAAAGAGACAAACTTTTTAAAAATTTACGGGTCCTAAGCGTAAGGGGGAAGGGAGAGTATGAGACACTCCCGTTGGCTATAGTAAATTTTTAAAATTATGTAATTATAGTATACTTACAGTGGGGTTAAATACACCCCTTCCCCTCTTCTAAACCAGACACCACAAACAATCCCCTTCGAGGTCAATGTTTTCCCCCCCCTCACCCTTTTAAACTTCTCCCGCGATTGCTCGAGTAGATGCTGCTTTCCTCCCTCACTGACCGAGACGAACGCTCTCCCCCGAAACCCGAGGTCCCCCACTACCACACAGCGTCCAAGACAAAAAATCACTTTCCTGTCGCGTGCTTGCAAACCGGGCCCTCGCAGACCCAAAAGCCTGAGGGGTTTGTGGTATAGGCTCTGAGGTCCCGGACAAGTGTTGCGATCCTTCGGTGGCCTAAACTCCATAATTCCTTGGGATCATGTATGAATGTTTTGGGGCAACGGGGCGGGCTAAACCCATGATGTATTTTGCCGTGAATGTGCCAAAGGTTCGGGGCCCTTGGGGTTTGAATGTGACCTTCAGGTGGACTAAACCCCATAATTCCTTGGGATCGAGTGTGAAGGTGGGAGATAGCGAGGGACCGGTTCACCCAGAAAAAATTAAAAATGTATATAGTGTTGAAATTCGAAAATTGTAAATATTGCGTAAACACCTATATTTGTGCAAAGTGTGGGGCCCCTCAGTGGGGGGTGGGGTGGTGGGGGAGAGTAACCGTGAGGCAGTGGTGGGTGGGGGGGAGAGCACTTCATTCTCTTTTGGGTGGGGTTTTTTTTTTGGGGGGGTTGGGTTTGTTTTGTTTTTTTGTTGTGGGTTTTTTTTGTGTTGTTGGTGGTTTTTTGGGGGGGGGGGGGGGGGTTTGTTGTGTGTGGGTTTGTGTTTTGGGGGGGGTGTGGTTTTGGGGGTTTTTTGGGTTTTGGGGGTTTGGTGTGGGGGTTTTGTTGGGGGGTTGTTTTGGTTTTTTGGGGGTTGGGGGGGGTTGGGGGGGGTTTTTTTTGGGGGTTTTTTGGGGGGGTTTTGTTTGGGGGTGGTGGGTGTTGTTGGGTTGTTTTTTGGTTTGGGTTGGGGTTTTTTTTTTTTTTTTTTAAAAAAATGGGGGGGGGGGGGGTTTTTAAGGGGTTTTGGGGGGGTTGTTGGTGGGGGTGGAGTTTTGGTGGGGTTTGGGGTTTTTGTTTTTGTTTGTTTGGGTTTTGTTTTTTTGGTGGGTGGTGTGTTTGTTGTGTTTGTGTTTGGTAAGGGGGGGTTGTAAAAGTTGGTTAAAATTTTATTGTTTTGGTTATTGTGAGGGGGTTTTAAAAAGAAAAGTTGTTGGGGGGTTGTGGTAGATTTTTTTTATTATGGGAAAAATTTGTAAAAAAAATGGTTGGGTTTAAAAAGGTTTTGGTTAAAAAAAAAAAAAAAAAAAAATTTTTTTTTGGGGTAAGGATTAAAAAAAAGGATTTTTGGTATTGTTGGGAAAAGGGTTTTAAGAAATTTTAAAAAAAAAATAAGTAATTTAAAGTTTTGGTGGTTGGGGGGTTTTTTTGAAAAAAGGGGTTTAAAAGGGGGGGGGGTTTTGTTAAAAAAAGGTTGGGGGGGGGGGGGGGAAAAGTATTTTTTAAAGGGGGGGTTTGATAAAAAAGTGTGGGTGGAAGGAAAAAAGGGTCCGCCGAACCGTGGTGTACCACGGGGAATGCAAATAGAAGGTAAAAATCCACAAAAAATTTTCCAGATTCAGACCTTTTTCCCCCGATAAAATTCGTCAAATCGTACCGTTGAGAAACCCCTCATGGTAGTGTAAACTTTGCGCAGACCTGTAAAAGGGAAAACTCCAAAAACGGGTGTAACCCCCCCAAAATTTTCAGCTCGCTTTTTTCTCATTACGGGAAGAAAAAAAACCATCGGGAACCCTGCCCAAGATCTACAATCGTGCTCTAGCTTAAAAAGTCTACTTTGACATAGAAAACAACGTAGGTTAGGGCCCGCCCCAGAGGGTTTTTTAACCGCGAGGAAAAGGGGAAGAAAATTTTGCTGGGAAACAATTTTTGTAAAAGTCTTTTTACAAAAAAAAATTTTTCCTAAAATTGGCTTTACCGACCGTACCAATTACTGCAAAGTTCGAATAACACTGGGGAGGGGATTTACTAAATTTTTAAAATCCCAAACATTTTGAGGCTTGGAGGAGTTTTACAAGAATCCAAGTGAATTCTGGTTCTCAACTCTTAAAAGATTCACATACACAGGGGGAAAAACCCCCCCTAAGAGCATCAAACAAAAAAAGGGAAAAAAGCGGGGGGAAAAGTGAAAATTTATACGTAGCTGAGTTTCCCCAGGGGAGGGGGGGGATGGAAAAGGATTTTGTTCGGGAAACCCCTTTGATAGCCTTACAGAAACCGAGAACATTTTAAACCAAAGGGCTGGAAACCGGGTAAAAAAAAGCAGTCGTACGTTTTTCTAAGAAAGAAAAAAAAAAACGACCCCCTTTTCCCCTTAAAAGGGGGTTGAACTGCCAAAAGATTAGTATAAATACAAAAAACCCGGGAGTCAAAATTGTCATTTAAAAACAAGGCTTAAAAGGGAAAAGGGGCCTTCCCTCTCATAAATTTCGTTTGGGGAAAGCTAAAAAGCAAAAGAAAAAACATTCAGAGAAGAACCCGGCCCCCAGACGTTTTTTCAAAAAAAAACAGTACAAACCCCTTCCGGGCCCAATTTAAACAAAAAACCCAACCCGGATCTGTAAAAACTGAACCAAAAACCCCGAACAAAGCAAGAAAAAAAAGGAAAAAAGAAGAGAGGCACCGTACGGGTTAAACTCCGGACTTTTTTTTAAACCCCCCAAAAAACCCCCTGCGTTCCGGGGGGGACGATGATGTCTTGAAGCAGACCGCCCGCCCCCCAACGTCAGGATATACTAAAGCAAAAGAAGACAACTCTCAGCATCTGGGGGGATCCCAAAAAAATTTTTCTCCCATCCACAAACCCAAAAGGGAAACATGACAAGTTTATAAAGGGAAATTTTCCCCAAAAAAAACATAGTAAAAACGACCATACGTCGGACCACGCACGACAAAAAACCCCTAATGGTAGGAGATAAAATTATCATTTGGATTTGACGGTAGAAAACTCGTGGGTGAACGGTCCTACAACCTACGGGGGGGTTTTTTTAAAAAATTTTGTTTTTTAAAATCGTCTGCCTGATGACAAATTTTTCAACAAAGGGTATGAGATTTTAAAAGGGGATAAAAGACCTGTCGTCTGCTCACAAGAGAAGTTACAATTAAAAAAATAAACGTAAAAACCGTAATTTTTTCAACGAAATACAAAGTCATTATTTCCAATTTTTCCCCCAAACCCCCGGGGTAGGGGGAAAAAGGGGATGGGGAGCACCAACCCTATCACTATGAGCCCCAAAAAAAAACTGTGTGACAGCCCAAACCCCCTTTTCGTGTCCTCAGCAACCCGGGGTAAGGGGGAAAAAAGGAAAAAATAATAAACAAATCGAAAACTCAAAGAATCAAAGTTTTTTGGGGGTGATGGAACGGAGATTCAGATCATTGATGAATGACCGTAAAAAATTTTTTGGTCAGAGGCCACAATCTCGAAGATCAAACATTCAGAGGTTTACGAACCCTGAAAAAAAAAAGCTAAAGAAAGATGTAAAAGACTGTACTCCAAATTCCCAACCTTCAGAATCAAGCGTTTATTCAGCAAATCAAATAAACTTTTTACAAAATACAAAAAGAAGTTAAAGACGTCTAGCAGTTCAACTATTTCACGGGATAAATAAGATAAAACACTACCGTACCTCCACCCGCTTCCAGGCGCCCTTAATTTAAAAAAAAAACCATATATTGGGGGGGGAAATAAGATATTTAAAAAAGAGCAATGTACAGGGGGAGTCTTCACACTTCACAATGAGTTTTGACAATTTTGGGTCATAGGGCCGGAAGGAATAAAGAGGCCGCCTGGAAAAGGGGTTTTTCATCCCACAGTCGACGGCAACTAAAAAATAAAGGGGCAACGGTTATGTAACGGGGGCCGACCCCAAACAGTCAACGCTAAAAAACCTGCGACCTTGAAAAAAATGGGGTAGCGCAGTCCTCAAGACTGTTCTGTTTTTTCGCTTTATCCAAAAAAATTTGGGGGGGGGACGCTAAAGGAAAAAAATTTTAGAAAACATAGGGAGCTCTACTCGGGACCGATGCTTTTACTCTCGTCGTCTTGCTAGGAGGACCCATAAGGACAGGGAACCCCAAATATTACAGTTTGACAACCCCAGGTTCGCTGAAAGGATCCCGCGAGGATACAGAGGGGGGAAAACGCTAAAATATTTTAAAACGAACACTCAAAAAGAATTATGGAAATTTTTGGGGGGAATTTTGATAACAAAAAAACTCGACAGTTTGGCTACCCTCTTCTCGCGGCGACGGTGTAAACCTACAGACTTTGAACAAACTAAAATAAAAAACGGGGCGAAGAAAAGGACAACGACGACGCAAAAAAGGGAGACTAGTGAATGTAGCCGATGGTCAAAGGACCAAACATGCCGTTACACTCCTCAGTGAAAAAATCACCCCCTGCTACAAAATATTGGGGGGGGGAAAACAGTTATCTTTAATAATTACAGATTTTCTAATGTTGCCGAACCTAAAGAATTTTCCAAAAGCTTTTCACTTAAAAATTTTGTAAGGAAAAACACCGGAAAACGGGTAAGGATAAATGGTTATTTGGACGAAAAGTTTTAATCAAGTACCCCTTTTCCCTTTTATGACGGAGATGCTTTTAATAAGGATACCTTAAAGTGGGAAAACCCCCCTACTCGACGGTGACACGTGAAATTGTGGGAAAAAAAAGATTGGGAAATTTTTGGGGGGACCCCCGTCGACATGATGACGCTGTGTCTGTTTTAATTTTTCGGGGAAGTGGTGAGCGAATCTTTAGGGATGTTTCAAACTACTGGCCCGACGCTAGAAACCCAAAAAACCTTTAAACCCATAAAGACGAGGGGTTTTGGGTTTTTCATTGCGACCCAACTTTTTAAAAACCCATGAGCAAAGGGGAGATCGAAACCGGATGGTTTTTTTATAGTGACCTGACTTTTTTTCCACCATTTTTTTTTGGAAACCCCGGGGAGATGGGGGTTTTTTGGTATTTATTCCCATGTGTACTCCTCTTTAAGCTCCCCCAAAAAATTTTTTGTACTGAAGATACGGCTAAACCGATACTAAACCTCAAGCAAACCACAACTTTTCACAGGGGGGTCAATTTTTTTTCAGGAGACGTTCGCTTGAATGTGACCGGATTTTAAATGAAAGGGAAAGACTAACTTAATGAACCCCCAGTGCGGCAATTCGGAAAATTTTAAAACGTTTTTACTGCAAACCCAAAAAACGGGGGGGAAAAAACGATTTTAAACCGGGTTTTTTGTACGTAGAATTACAGATGACCAACTTTTTGGATGGGGTTCCCCCTATTCTCCCAAAAATTTCCCAAACCCGAAACCTTTTCCGGGGGAACCCAAAAAACCCCAAAAACATTTTAAGAAAAGCTCCAAAGGGAAAAATCTTTTGTATTATCAAGGGAAAAAAATTTTCATAATTTTTTGGAAAAATAGGGGGGGTTTTTGGGGGTCCCCCCCTTTTTTTCCCCCATTTTGGGGGGTTTAAACCCGAAAGTTCATATGGAGGGGGACGAAGATTGGGATTATACAATGGATCTACCCACCTGGAAAAGTTTCATTTTTTTTGGGTTTTATTACACGAAATTGGACACCTCTAGGCTTTCAACTTTTATCACTTTCGTCTCTAAATGAACCCTTTTTTTTTTGTACCAAAAAGGTATTTCAAATCTTTACCAAAAGATTTAACAGAGATGATCATTGGCAGTACAGAAAATTTTTCCCCACCACCCTTTTTTTCCCCCAAACACGTCCCCCCACTACACTACAACATCACAACAATCGAGCCAGACAAACCCACTCCGCCCCCCAAACCCCCCAACCCTCCTCCCCACAAACCCCCACAATTACATTTTAAAGAAAAAAAAATACATTTTTATTTAAAAAAGTTGCCTTTTTCCCAAAAAATTTCTTGAGTCGCAAACCCTTGAACCGGAATTTACCAAACCCTAAAAAAACACCGTTGGTTTTCCGTTTTTACCGAAAAAAAAAACATTTGGGGGGTCCAAAGACCCCCGGGGGGTGCGATTTACAAACATTGTAAAATTGATACCCACACCGTACTTTTAAGACAAAAAAAATTTAAAAAAATCACCCCGAAAAATAAATAACGGGTTAACGTAATAAGGGGGGGACCTTTATTTTTACCGATGGGAAAAAATTTTTTGTAGAACTTAACAAAAGCACTCTAAAAAGGGGGACTATGTTGGGGGGTTTTTTCCCTACGTTTTTGCCGGGGGTCCCTGATGGAATTAGAGGGGGTTTTTAGATATATAAATGGCCGTCGTATTTTTAAAAAAGACATCACGTTCGAGTACACGAGTTTACGGGGGGGGTTACAAGATCCGAGCGGAAAAATCTTTTTGACGTAACTGCAACACATTTTGGGGCCCCTGCCCCCCCAAACTCATAACGTATTACGGTATATAAGGGAATAAAAGGGGGAAAAGCACAAAGTAAAGCGAAACAAAATTGAAACGAACCGCCCAAGCGAGGAAGAGGGGGGGTTTTCGAGCGTTTTCCCAAAACCCCGGGAAAACGCGCGGGAAAATTTTTTTAAAAACCGTGCAATTGAGCCCTACCTGTCGAACCCCCATTTACCGGGTGGGTACCGATACGGGGGTCCGGGACAAATTGGGGTGAATTAAAAGGGGTAAAAAAGGGTATAAATCCCTTGGACGAATTTTTGAAAATTTTCACGATATACGTACTCAAAATACGGGGATTCCAAACACCGAAGGGAAGCCGAAAAAAAATTTTGGGCCAAAAACCGGGAAAAGGGAAAAAAAAGGGGGAAAGACCAATTTTTGGGGGGAAAGACCGAGCCTTAGCTTAACAGGACCTTTGAAACCAAAACACCCTGGTGGAGGGAAAGGGGGAAGAGCAAGCGGGGGAAAACCCCAAAAAAAAAGGGGCCCAGGGTATGTACCCAAACCGTATCCAAAGAGAGGCGGGGGGGTAAAAAAAAGGGGGAGGGTTGCAAAAAAAAAAAACGCAAAAAACCAAAAAAAAACCCTTTAAAAAACAAATGAAAAGTGTAACTACGCAAAAACTACTTAAATTAAAAATTCCCCCGTGAGCCCTATATGAGAGCCCCCTCTCCCCAAACGCCCGCGATCGAAAAAAATCGGCCAAATTTAAAAACGGAAAACTCGACCGGTGAAGGTACACATTGGGGTGTTGGGGGAAAGATAGGGCGGGAAAAATACTACTTTGACATTTTTTTTTGGGTAATTTAAACCCCCACCAATGGGAGCTTATATAAATCCCGGGGGACCAGACTTAAAACGACGGAAATTTTTAACGAGAGAAGCCCAGAGTGAGGGCTCAGTATCCGGGGGACTTGTTTTTAAAAGGGTTTCCTCAGCAAAAATTTTTTCACTTAGCGTCCTCTCCACAGGATCAGGGGGGTATTTCCTCCAATGGCCCGTGAGCGTTTGGTGATTACAAATTGGTCTATTTTGCCCCTTTCCACATACAAAACTTTTCCAAATATTGAAACGGGAATAAACAAATTTTTTTTATTAGGGAAACAATAAACAAATCAAATACAGGGGGGTCGTACGAAATTGAAAATATCGAAGAATACAAAAAATCCCATTTGGGGGCCCCGGGGGGGGACATTTTGCCCAAAAAGGAAAAAAAAATACCTAAAATCCAAATCACTTGAAAAAAAAATCAAACATTTGGGCAAGAACAAACAACGCTCCCCACTAGGGTTCAGAAAAAAACCCCTTGACCCCGGCAGGGGAAAACACATCCGATGCCCCCCTAAACATAATGAATGTAAATACTAAAAAATTTTTAATGCAATACCCCAGGGACCTTTCAAAACGGTGTAGAGGGACACGTCTGCCCGAGTTCTATCCTGAAGGGGCCCCCCGGGTAAAAATAGTTAAAAACCCCCCCAAAAAAAAATCTATTTACCGGTAAAAGTTCGAAAGTGAACAACATTTCCCCCAAAAACTAAAGGGGCCGGGGCGGCAGATTGTTTAAAATTTTCCCTAACGAGTTTTCCTCACAAACCTTTTCATAAAAAAAACAAAAGGGTCTATATTTAAGGTTGCCGACCCCCCACACGGTCATAATCACCAAAAGGGGGGCAGCGTTAACATAAAAAAACAAAAGTTTTTTAAAGTCTCCCGGGGTTTTAAAATTTGGGGCTTCTACGAAGACCCCCGGACAATGTACGATGAAGTCGTAAAAGGGGGGGGAAAATTTCCCCTCCCCCAAAAACCCTCGCCTCGTCTACTTTTTAAAAATAAGATGAAATCAGAATACCGATTAGTCAGAAAAACAAAAACCCCAGCCCCGTTTTGAAACTTTTATACTTTTTTAAAAGGGAAACCCGCGGGGTAAAAAAGCTGAGGGGAGTGTTTTAATGTAAATCTAGTGAACAACTCGTTTTCCATTTTTTTTGGAAAATTTGTTTCGATTGAAGGGGCAAGAAAAGAAAAAACCCCCCGTGTCGGCATAACTACGAAAGATCAAAGGACTGGTATCTTTTAAGAAAATAAAAAAAAAGAGTCGGGGTAACGGAGGGTGGCTTCGGGGCAATAATTCCGCAACGCTGTTAAAGAGTTAAATTTAAACCCCCCTTTCCCCCTTAGGACATTTATGGGATTTTTCGAAATTACAAAAAGGTAGGGGGTTTAAAATAAACAAAGTTGGGTTTTTTCTGAGAGCCGCCTCTTTTAACAATGCGTAATTTCACTGACGCGCTACTGTTACTTGATATAACTGCTTGTACTGGAGGGTTCCTTACTTACAATATTTAACAGCCACAGGTTAAAACTTTTGCGAGGTCGAGAAAGATACACTGATTACCTTCCGTTTCGACATGGGAAATTCAGAGTCCCCCCAAATTTGCCTTTTACAACCGTCATAGTTGGACAAAAAAAAGAGTACCCAAAAATTAAAAAAACCCCTTTTCGGATTTTGGGTTTTTCCGAGGGGAAAGGGAAAAACAATTTGAAAAAAGACCCCCTTCCACTTTGATCAAATGCGACTACTCAAAAATCAAACTGTTTCTAAAATTTCCAAAAATTCCCGTACGTAACATCCAAATGATCTACGCATTTCTACGACATGTTTTTTCCCAGTTTTCCCGACTAACTACCAGATAAAAGGGGGGGCCCCACAGTTGATTTAAAAACTTTTTAAAAATAAAAACCTCTCTATGTTATTTTACCCGCTCCAAGCGGAAAGATTCAATAAAAACTGGCCCCCCGGGCTGCGTCTGGATTTGAGACTAAAAAGCATTGTGCAAACCTGCGGCCCTTTCGCTTAGTACTATATGACCACACCGGGCAACACTCTGCTCACGGGTGGGGGTTAAGCGGATGGTGTGGGAGGGTGGGGGTTTTTTTTTAAAAAAAAAACCCCCCCCCCCCCCTTATAATAAAAAAAATTTTGTACATGTGTCTTTTTTCCGTGTAAAGGAGAAGCAAAAATTTTTTTTCTAAACGACCCCTGACTCGTCGGGCGACTCGATAAAAAACCCCTTAAAGAACGAACAAATCTACAAGGTCGAGGGCATGGGAAGACCTTTGCTCGTTTAAAAACCTACAGTAGAGGCCCATGACCTTATAGTTTACGGCCATTTCAAGAATCGCGGGGGGCACAAAACCCACCTAGGGGGGGTCCTGACACTTGCATGCACTATAGGGATTCAAAACATTGGGGGAAACGAAAAACGTTTTTGATCATTAGCGAAATAAGGGACCCGGGTTTCTTCGTTTTTAAAAACGGTTCACTGAACCCTTCCGTGTTTACCGCAACAGGGGGGCTTATTGTTAGGGTGGGGGTAATTGTTAGGGTGGGGGGTAATTGTTAGGGTGGGGTAATTTAAAATGACGACCCTACGCCACGTACTTTACCTACCCATGTTAAACACTCCGAAACGATGGCGGGGTTATACATTCGGGGTTTAAAAAGGGAAAAAAAAAAGGGGGGAAAAAATTTTGGGGGAAAAACCTCGAGTGTCTACTTTTACATCCGGGTACCTTTTTTTTGGGTTTTTAAAGGGTTTTTTAAAAAAAAATTGAGGTTCTTTTTGAGGTAAAGATGAGCCCAGGCCTACGACACGGAGAAGGATAACCCAAATTAAAAAACAGGCTCAAATATTTAAAAAGGGGGGGGAAATAAAAGCCGGAGGGTATTTTTTCCTTTTGTGAAGCACGGAAAGGGATAAAAATTTTTAAAAAACCCCTTCACGTGCTAATTTCACACCTAATACGCGTTGTTGATGTAAACGGGTTTTGACAGAATTAGGGTTAGATTTTGCAGAGAGGATGATTAAAGCGAAGGGGGAAAAAAAGGGGAAAAAAAACCGGAGTATACGCTTGTTTTTTTCAAGGACAAAAAATTTTAAAGGGTTTAGATCCATCGACTGTGCAAATTTTAACATCCCATCGCGAGCGGGATGGGGGATGTAAAAATTTTTTATTTCTTTTTTGTAATCCCTACTACGGGGGGGAGGGGGAAGTGAGGGGGAAGCACCACCTAAAAAAAAAAATCTCATTGGCCCAGAATAAGCGCTTTTTGATTGGTAAAAATTTTCCCCTTCAAAAAGGGTAAAATTTAAAAATTTTTAAACGTCAGACGTTAAAGGGATTTCGCAGACTATGGAGGGGGAACCCACGCGGTTTCCCAAAACTAAAGGGGTTTTCAATGCTTTTTAACCCGGGGGTTTTTTTTTTAGATCCTTTTTACTTTTTGATAGTTCTTTCAAAATCGTAATTGTGGGGTTTTTTAAGAATGGGGGGCTCTCTGGGGGGGCTTTTTAAAGGGGAAAAAAGGGGGTGCTTTTGGGGCACACGATGTTTCAATCAAATCACTCCTCATTTCAAATTTCCCTAACCCGGCTCGGGGGAATAAAAACCAAATTTTATTTTTAAAAGGGGCAGGGGGGAGGGTTAAAAGGGCACAAAATTTTTTTGGGGGGGGATGCAGGGGGTTTTTCTTTGAGGGGGCAAAAACTTTAAAACCTTTTAAAACCCCCAATGGACTCGTTTACAAACAGCCTTCCTCTGGTGTACATGCCTCGAGACAATTTTATTATCGAAGAGCTGTACGGTTTTTCAAACACGCACCATCAGGGTTGGTAAGGAGGACGTAAAATTTAAAAAAACAGTAGTCAGGGACTCCCTGTTCCACCCGCTCAAAAATTTTCTCTTAAGGGGCCCCTTTTACAAACGGGGGGGCCCCTGGAGTCAGTATTTTTTAATTCACGCATTTCAAGGGAAAAAAAAGACCCTTTATTCTTAAAGAGCTCGCGATCGTGGGAAACTTTTTTTCAATGTAAAATTTTTATTTAAACCACCTTTTCCTAGAGAACGGTTGACGCCAAAAATCGTACAAAAAAGCTCGCGGCTTGAAGATAACTACCAAAAATTTTTCTGGGGGGGGGTGATTATTTCCCCACGACTAATGTATTTTCCCCTCCCAGCAAACCCTTTCCGTGATTTTCACCGCGGGGTTTGGAAAAAGCAAGTTTTTTGAAAATTTCACGTGATGTCCGTAACGGGAAAGATATTTGTTGCGGGGGGGCCGCAATCCTTTTTTGAAAAAAACACAAGGTTGCTTGCTCGTTGCCCAACATACGTCAACCGGGGATCCCAATGTGAAATGCCCCAAAAGATTCAGCAAATGCCGTTTCGAGACCCCTTAAAAAAACAGCGCACAATACCCCAAAAGTTATTATATGGGGAGTGATTATAAAAGGGGGGGGAAAGGGGGTTGGGGATTTAGTTGAAAAACCCGACGGGGTTTTGGGGTTAAAAGGGGCCCCGCCGGGGTCACATTGAACTTCACCGAGTAAAGTGACTTTTGAAATGGGAGTTTGATACAAAAAATTCCCCGAGCGGGGTAAAGATTGGTAAGCCCTGGGGTGGCGAAAAACCCCGTAAGCCCCCGGGCTCTTTTCTGCTCTTTCGGCAGGCCTAAACTCCGTAAGACCGGGGGGCAGTTTGTGTGTTGTTTGTGACAATCCTCAAGGCAGGCCTAAACCCCCTGGGGGAGGGGGTTTTACCCCTTGCTCTAGATGCTGGGAAAAAAAAAAAATTTTTTAAAAAAGTAAAATTCTCCGGTAAGTTTTTTAGTCACTTTTTAAAAGGGTTCACCGAGTAAAGTGGCTATTGAAATTAAAAAGGGGGACAAAAATTTTTGAAAACGATACATTTAAAAGGGGGAACGCTAAGGGTTTACACGGGGTTGGGGCTGTACACAAATACTTTTCAAAATTAAAAGGGGTTTACCGAAAAAGTGTTTTTGAAAATGAAAAAGGGGGAAAAGGCCTACTGGGGAAATCACTATAATCAAAAACGCACTGGGCCCCCCCAGGGCCCCAGCCTTTTTGGCCCTTACCGTGGTGTGGAAACGTGGGTCACAAACCCAGTTAATGCGGTGCAAGTGCGAGTCTCGGTGGGGGGGGGGGTTTCCCCGATAAAAGCGGGGGGCAAAGGGGTGCAGCTGCACTTGCGTATACTTTAAAAAATTTTGGGGGAACTAGTTTTTACCGTTTTCCCATTTTGGTTGGTGGTGGCTGGAACGTCTCGGGGTTTTATTGTTTTGATTTTTTATTTTTTTTATCAGTTGCCCCCCCAACACTGTTTTTTAACTTAAAAAGTTTTTTTTGGGAAAAAACCACCCCACTAAAAACGGTTTGCGTAGGAGTCAACCCACCCTGTCCCCGGGGGGGTTACCCCGGTGATACTTTACTACGATAGCGGGCCCTAAGCCCCCTAATAGGGTTTTTGCTCACTTTTTTAAAAACCTAATTTTTTCCCCTTTAATGGGGGGCACTTTTTTAAACCCTTTATTTTTTTTTTTTTTTTCAAAAATGGTGTGATCGGGCACATTTTCCTTTCCCCTTCACGGAGGTGACCAGGGTCATACACATTTTTTTACCGTTGTTTTTGTACTAATTACGCTTTAAAATTTTTATTAAAAAATTCGAACTCTATTTCAGAACAGTACGGGGGTCGATCCAAGGATTTCGGGGGGGGGGAAGGGGGGACCACTCGACGGGGCCCCACTGCTTTCCCATAACCCCGGGGTTTTTTAAAGGGGATTCCCCTTATCCTATTTTCCATTCGTGCGGGTATTCGGGGCCCTTGCTAAGCCCGCAACCGGGGGCCGGGGCCCCCAAAGTTTTAAATTTTTTATTTTTGGTTGGGGTGATCTAAAACCCCGACTCTGGGGGGGCCCGGGTTTGATAAAAACCCCCCAAAATCACTCCCCCTCCTGACATCTCTGAGGAGAGTAAAATCCTGCTGGTGGGGGTATACCGAGGCGCGACTTTTCCCCCACAGGGATAAAGGGGGTGATGGGGGAAATTTAAAATTCCACCAGTGAGGCGTTTTCCCGGTTAGAAAATAGGCATTTTTTTTTTAAAATTCGGTTTCGCCTGTTTACAGAAAAAAAAAAGGGGGTATTTCTTTTTGACTTTTAGTACTTTTTTGGGGGCTTCCGACGCAACCCCTCGCCCCCGGGACAGCCCCCCTGGGGGTCTCTCTCAGTTCTATCGGGGTTTTAATCAGTTTTACTCCCCCCCAACATCTCGCCCACAGTAGTGGCCCCCCTTTCCCCTCTGGGGTTTTTTCCCCCCAAACCCCCCCTCACGGACCCCATATCCATGAAGTGGCTGCCGCCGCCACCCCTCCCTCACCATCTCAAATACGTTTCATTCCCACATTATCCATGCCACAAAAAATGTTTCATCTGTTTAATTCGTTACCTAAATTACAGGAAAATTTGATCCCCAATGGGGGGCAATAGGGGGGGGTTTTTGGGGGGCCGAGTATAAATCGCTCAGGTGCGGGCACATGAGGGGGGGCCCCCCACGACCCCCAACTGGATTGGGGGGGAGACCCAGGATGAGGAGTTTGTGCCGCCCCCTCCAGCCGCTTGGGAGGGAAAAACCCCCAACGGTTGGGGGAGGCGGAGCCCAGGAGGAAATTTTCCCTGCCGTCGCTCCAGCCGCGGAGGGGAAAAAAGAAACATCCTCGCGGATTTTTCCCCCAAAAAACAGGGTTAAAACCCCCTGGAAAGGGGGGCCCCCCCCCGTAAAACAAAACCCCTGTCCTCCAACGGACAACCCCGCCCTCAACCCCGCGAAGTTTTCCTGCCCTTTTTTTTTTGGGGAATCTCCCCAAAAACGCTTTTTGACTGTGTGGGCATACACTCTGCCGTCCATGCTCCCCAAAAGAGGGGGGATGAGCCCCCCCGTTCCGGGGCTTTATTGTGGGAAGATTCACAATAATCTCCCCAGGTAATTTTCTCCTACCTCAAACCCTTTAAATTTTTTAATTGGGGTTCACTTCAAAAAATTTTTATTCCCCAAAATTTCCCAAAGGGGGGGGGGGAAATTTTCCATTTAGGATTCTAAACCCTCTCTGGCCGATTCTTTTAAAAAGGGTAAAATTTTTTAAACCGGGTACTAAAACTAGTGCGGATTTTTCCCAAACCACATCCAGGCCCACATCGACTCACCGCATCACACAATAAGGTACGATTTGTCTTTAAATTTTTTCCCCTTTTTTAAGTTTTTTTTCCCGCCCTTTTTTTTTTTGGGGTTATTTCCCCTTTCCCGCCAATTTCACAAAAAAAGGTTTTGTTCTACTGTTCCCCCCCAACGTTCCCCCCCCTATTGAATCCCGGGGAAAACCAAAAGGGGGAAAAGGCCCCTGTTCCCCCCCAAATTTAAAAGGGGGCAGCCAAAATTTAATTCCCTCCCCCCTGGGTTTTCCCTCACCACCCAAAAAATAAACCGATTTTACCAAAAAAACACCGATATTAAACACCCAAAATCCCCCATTTTACAAAAAAAAACACGGGTTTTTTTGACACCCCAAATCCCCCCAAAAAAACTAGGTTTAAGGGTGAGCGGGAAAATTTTTTTCCCGCACAGGGGGGGTTTTCTCCCCCACCAAAATTTTTGATCACGGATCCCCGGGGGCCCGCCATCTTGGATAGGGGACCCCCTCCCGACCAATCAAGGGGCGGGGCTCGATGCGGGGGGGTCTACTCATAAAAATTTCTATTTCTTTAAACCATTACTGTTAAAAATTTTAAAGAATTTTTTAAACCCATTGAAATATCCCTTTTTTAACCTGTTTTTTGTTTTAGTAGGGTTTTTTAGAATAAAACAGAACACACAATTTTGAACATTCGGATCACTTTACCCCCCCAAAAACCCCCGGCAGCTTGCTATTCAAATATTTATTGCTGTCTAGACTATGTAAAAAAAAATTTTAAAATTTTTTGTAAAAACCTCTCCAATTTTGTAACCTTTTTCCAATTTTACTGATTTTAAAATTTGTAGAGAGAAAATTCTTAAAGGGTTTTTTTTAAAAAAACAGGAAAAGGGGTTAAACAAAAAAACCTTTAAAATAAAAAGTTTCCCCCGGTTTTTTGTATTTAAAATTTTTAAATTCTATAGTTCATTACATTCTCGGGGTGTCCCGGGGAAATATGCAAACGGACATAGGGAAAAAAAAAGTTCTACCCCCAAACAGACAAAAGAGATATTATGTCTTTAAATGGTAAAGGTAAAAAACCCCCCCCCATTAAAAATTTATGGACATGACCACCAAAAGGAACTCTTTCCCTCCAAAATTTTTTAAACACAGATAAAAAACTTCCGAGATACTTGCCCTGAACATTTACTTTTTTTTAAAAAATAAGCAGTTTCATAGCTTTTTAAAATTTTCAATTGAAAAACCCCACCACGTCACGAAATATGATTAAGTGAGGACCCCCTTTTAAGCCCTCATAACAAAAAACCTGAAATTTTAAATTTTAACAGCTAAGCTTTAAGGGTTTTAAAAAGGGGAAAAATATGGTTTAATTTGGAGCCACCACCCAAATTTTTTGCTGGCAAATATTTTAAACAAAACCCCAAAAGTCACTTTTCAGACATCAATTAAGCCACGTTGTCCCCCCGGGGAAAAATTCGTCCCCCATAAACTATAGATAATATCTCTCTGAAAATAAGAAGCATGGGTTTTTAAAATTTCCTGGAAGTCAAAAACAAATTTTACCAAACAGCCGCTCACACTAACTTATTATCAAAATTTTTGGGGGACATACCCATAATTTAAATAGGGAAAACTAAAACATAGATAAGAAACAAAACCCGAAAGATTTAAATGGGGTGCAACTGGGGAAAAAATTTTACTATGTTTTTTTTTCTCCTAATTCCAGAAAACTCCCTTAAAATATTACACATGTGTTTTTGCCCCCCAGCAATTAGAGATTTTATAAGATAAATCACCATCGAGCTAAAAATGGGGTTTTTTCCCCTAAAACCCATATTTTTTTTTTTTTATCCCCGATGGCTTTAACGTGGGGGGGGAAAAAATTTTTTAAAACACCCCTCTATGATCCAAAGACAAGGTAAAGATTTTCATAAAGATCAACCACCCCAAAAAGGGGTTTAATGGGGGGCAACCCGTCGAATAAAAAAATTATCTTTTCACTTTTCCCATGTCAAGAAAGATGAAATTTTTCACATACCCTTCCCCTTTTCCCTCAAAGAAAATTTGAGATTGGGGGATGAAAATCAAATATCCCCTAAATGGGGGTTTTTAAAAAAAGTTTTAACCCCCAAAAAAGTTATAATGTTTTTAAAAATTCCCACTCCCTAGAAAGGCAAGTTTATACAGAAGTTCCTAATTTTCCTTTTAAAAAAAAAAAAAATTTTTGAAATACCCCGGGGGAAAAATTTTTATTTGTTTAAAGGGGGAAAAATACACTTTTCACTCAAAAAACCCCGAAAAAAGGAACATACTTGTAAGGGGCCCCTTTATTTTAAATTTTTTTAAAATAATTTTAAAAAAAAAAATTTTTTTTTTTTTTTTTTATTTCCCCCGTTTTGAAAAAGGTGCTGATCCTATCATGATGTAAGTCGATTTCGTCTGCAGCCAACACTTCCAAGGGGAGCCTGTGTTCGCGGTGGGTTTGTGGACACCAGCGATACAAACTTTTTACATTTGGGAATTAAAAGTTCAGAAGCACATATTATTTGTGATTTTAAAAACATTTTGCACCAACAAACAAAATCATTAAAAACTAATTTTTAAAACGTATTTTTCATATTTTAAAAGGTAACTAAAAATTTTAACTTAACCCCCCTTTGGGTTGAATTTTTGCCGGGTTTGGGTTTTGCGGGGGAAAAGGATCTATGATGATTTTGTATTTTTTTTAAATTTTTTATTTTAAAAACAAAGAAAAATTTTGTTTTTTCTTCTTATGTACATTTATTTTATCTGAAAGGCAGCTCAAATTTTTGCTTTTTTTTTGGGTTACATTTTTAAAAAAAAAAAAAACAAAACCTGATAAACCCCTGAAAGGTTAAAGATGAGTTTTTAAAACAGAAAAACTGAAAATTTTTTGGGGTTTGTATTTACAATATTTATTTTGGGAAAGTGACAAAAATTTTGGGGTTTTTAAACAAAATTTTATGTTGGTTTTTTTTTTCCAACCCAAAAAAAAAATTTTTAAAAAAAAAAACCAAAAAAAAATAAACATTTTTTTAAAAAAACGGGGGTTTTTTTTAAAAAAAAAAAAATTTTTAGCAAAAAAAAATTTTTCACATATAATATAGACCCCGTATATAAATTGTTAAGGGCTAAAATTTATAGGCAGAAATTATTTCAGGTTAAAAAAAAAATTAAGCAAATTTTAAAAATTTTGGATCCCTTTAGTTCCAGGAGCTACCTTAACAGTGTCAGATCCCCGGCCGCTGCACCAGGGGGGTGGAGGGAACTAACTCAACATTGGAATTCTATTTGGTTGAGAACGAAAAAACAATATATTTATAATAAATGGGGTTTGGGACTCTTTTTTCTTTTTGGGATAGAATTTTCCATTTTCATATTTAAAAAGGGAAGGGGGAATTTTTGTGAACTTTAATAGCCCCTTCTGTATTTGAATCTTTTTAAAAAAACCATAAAATATTGAAAATTAGTTGTAAAAAAAAGGGTCCGACAGAATGTAGCCCCAAACCCGCACCGGTAATTAGCCAAATTTCGAATATCTTTTCTTTTGGAAGCAACAGCAAAGGTCCTTTTAGGACTGAGTGCAATGAGAGGTTTCTCACATTCTTGTCCTGAGGAAAAAATGCTCTACCAGTTTGACAGAAAAACCTAGATAAACATTTAATTCATAAAAGACCTGTGTAAATATGTAAACACAATTGTGGTATTAATAGTAGATAAAAAAGCAATATATTTCCATTAGAAAGCACATAATTTCTTCTGCCTTTATTTAGTATTTAGTACTAGAAGGAGTTAAATGAACTCGGAAGTGTTACCTAGATCTAATAAATGGTATTTTCTAGATCGGCCTTAGGATTGCCCTGTGGACTGTGATCATTTCAAATTTATATGTTTTATAATTTTTGAAGTCGTTACTTCTGTTGACTCATTTCTTATATCGGCTACAAACTTAAAAAAGCTCTTTCAAAATAAATTATAAAAATTGGTTTTTATAACGCTCGACCTTACTTGATATCATTCAGCTAGTGCCTGCTATGTTGTTTGATTTAATCATTTATGTTTCTATTACCTTGATCACTGTTAAATTAATAGAATATATTGCTAGATTTAACAAAGTTGTATAGTTGTGTTTTATACCAAAAACAGTTACAGTACAGCAGTAGGAAACAACAGGTATCTATTTTTAAACCGACAACACCTAAACCTTTGTAGTTTAACCGATACTTTCTATAAGAAATGTAAATTGTTTTGACATTCTGTTTTATTAATTAAAATACTAGGTATAATACCAATTCTTAAAAGGAACTAAACCATGTGTTTTTGACAACTTCTCTGTTTACACGTTAACTCTCAGTGTTTACAAAAGCTTAGCAGACAATGTTGCGCTGGATTCCAATTTTCATTTTAGTTCATGAAATTAAAAGCATTATTATTTCTTTTCAGATGTCAAGAAGAAAGTAACCTCAAGCATATCCTGTACATGATTTACTACCCAGGGATTCTACTGATGCTAGTGCTGAACTTATTTGCTGATCCTCCGCCCCAGAAGAAGTACGGATTATCCAAAATATCAGGTAGAGCATTATTTAATCTAACAATTGAATCATTTCATAGAGCGGTAATTGTTTTTATATAAGATATTAGCACTCAAGCTGCTTCAAATTATTATGTAGTGTAACAGCAATAAACCGATGTAACGGAGTATCGAATACTCGACAGAACGCAACGAAAGATATTTTTGCAAACGAATTGTTTCTTTACCTTTTAACACCCAACAATCAAAAAGAGTTCGTCTTTTTAATCAAGAGATAAATATGTACCAAGTTTCATCTCTCTAGGGCCTTACTGTCAAACAGTTAACGGATGGACAAAGACAACGATTTTAAGAGAGCCTGTCGATTTCTTAATTATGTCCTGTTAAAGATTTATACTTTAAAGAATAGCATAGTGTGTATTATCGGAATAGACTGTGTTGTACATTGACTTTACTTAATCGCAATTTGTGACATAGCCAAAAACAAAATTCTTTTAGTGTCTTGTTTCAATAATTTAAAAATACAAACCATTATGTGGTTTGAACCCAATCTTTGATATTGGGGTAACACATTTATTTGGTCGTAACATAATTTGTAATGTATATACTTTTAACTATACATTTTAATTAATTATGATTAAATTAACTTTACTTAAGATTATGCTTTGTATGTGACGATCGTTAAGTTAAGCGAATGCATGTTGATGGTTTATATTCTTATGGAGAATGGGCGGGGGGTGCTGACAAGGAATCAAATCCATGAGTGAAATAGTGAATGCAAAAATGCTTTATGGTTCTTTGTGCAAAGAAGAGTGTTTTTAAATTTTAAATATCATTGTTAAGTTGTGTTATACTTAGATTGGTTTTCGCCAATATGAAGAGTCATTCTTATTTTTGATTCAACATTGATTCTCTAAATAACCAAGATATTTTTAAGGCATACAATGTGTACAGTACGTGACACGAGCTAAAACGATGTTATCGCTGGTGTCTAAAGTATTTTGATTTTCTAGAAAGTATAGTACCTATTTTTGCTAAGATCGAGTTCTTTATACTTAAACTAAAAATTCATATTTCAATGATAATTTAATGACAAATTAATTTACTACTGTGAACCCCTTAGTAAACTATGGACCTATTGTTTTAAAATTGCAGAAGCTATGCCCAGAGATCCAAGCATCTTTTGTGTCTCAAGTGCTGTACGCCTGGTTTGATCCGATGATTTTCAAAGGATATCGAAAACCGCTGACAGTGGCTGACCTGTGGGAACTCAGGTATCGAGATACTTCTTCTCAGATAGTTCCTCGCTTTCAAGAGTATTGGAGAAGGAACCAGGAAATTGCTTCTGGGTAAGATTGTACTGTAACTGGATACTTGTTAAATATGGATAAGCTAATTGGCCAGCTCTTGTAGCGTAGTGTTGAGTCATTCAGACTCAAAGATCGGGAAGTGTAAGGCTATAGTTTATACCATTACTGGAAAAATCGTATAAACTTAATCGTATAAACCTAATCGGACCGGTCACCTACACGTGTATTTTATTATTACTGTCAGCGAGAAATACGTTTTCCATATTATGAAACATCATAACGAGTCATTAAAGGATAATTAACAAAAACAAAATATGAGAAAATTATTAAATATGACATATCATAGGCTTCATAATATAAACAAAAACACACCACTGGTTTTTTAAAATAAATCCTTTGCATAAAGTTATTTCTTCAAAAGATACATAATATATTACTTATGCTCTGCAATAGAATTAAGTTACAGTAACATTCAAT
The DNA here is from genome assembly GCF_021130785.1 of Homalodisca vitripennis. Classification (NCBI taxonomy): domain Eukaryota; kingdom Metazoa; phylum Arthropoda; class Insecta; order Hemiptera; family Cicadellidae; genus Homalodisca; species Homalodisca vitripennis. The sequence continues at coordinate 25,839 of NW_025780836.1, forward strand.
CGAATTATTAAACATGACGACTACCAAATCAAAATTAGGTTTGAAATCACTCACTAGTCCATCGTTGAGAGTTTTTCTATGCAGATATGGAAGAGATTAATCCAACTATCCTGAACAGTTTCGATAATGATTTCGCACTACGTGGGTGCAGAATTAATGACGGCACGTTTCATCATAATTGTCTGAGTGATGAAGGGCAAGGGGAGGAAACAATACACAGCTAATAGAACAAAGTGACTGTGAAGCCAGAATTATTGCACTGAACATAAATAAGAATTTTCATCCTAATACTTTACAATAAATATTCTAGTTAATGCAAGTAGTATTATTGAACTAGTTAAGTCTGTCAGTACAATAGTTTTTAATATCGTTGTATTGATAGAAACATAATTTGAAGGAATAAGAAATATGCCAAATAGTTCTGATATTGAGAATTTAATTATTTGTAATTCTTTAAAAATCAACCAATAACGAGGGTGTCATTTTAAGCCGATAAATCTATTTAGATCGAGGTGGATAAATCTACCTAGATTTCTGATTATTCAGTTTATAAAGGAAACAAAAAAAATAGACTAGTTTAAAATTATTGCAACTAACATTTTGAAATTTTCTATTACAAAAATCCTTCCGTTTAGTACTCGTAGTAGGCTAGTAAACGGTAATACTGTAAATAATTATCACCTCACCAATAAAGAGTTGCAATAATACTTCTAATAGTAAAAAAAACATAAGTTAATTAAATACACTGCAGATTTGCATATTGTGTTTTCAGATCCTCCAACTTTGACACAAAAACCACGCAGAATGGAAAGACTAAGCCCAGTGTTAGAGTGGGACCACCCAAGAAGTTTTCCGTGGTTCCTCCATTATTTTAAAATGTTTTGGGTAACAATTGTTGCTTCAGTGCTCACCAAACTTTCAGCCGACGCATTGTCATTTATAAATCCACAGGTTTTGAAGTGAGTATTATTTAAGAGACTTAAGAATATCATTTTAAGATTTCTAATTGAAAGTTTCTCAAGGTTTAGAAGGCTAAACTATTATACACCAACTAAACAGAATAATATAAAAATACAGTCTTGTTCTATTTTCTGGTACAGTACGCGCGCTGAAGGTTCGGCTCCGAGTCAACCGAGCAGACTATGGCGGGGGACGGGTGGATTGCCCGATATAACAACTGTTCTGCAGACATCCGCCAATGTTTGGCCCGCTGCAGTCTGAATATTTATTGTCCCTGTTCTCAGGATTCTTTATACACCAGTGTTTCGGTGTTTCGTATTCATTCATCAGTCATAAAATTAGTGTATAAACAATACACCCCAAAACACTTTCTATTCAAATATAATACAATGAAATTCAACATAATTTCATTAAAGTTTAAACTTTTAGTTTATCACAGATCACCACTATAGCCTAAAGTGTTTTTTTTTCAGAAATAAACTATTGCAAAGTGATTCAATGTTAAACTTTCAAATGGTATTGCCGTGTTTGCATTTACGTGAATGGGCTATAAACTGTAGGGCAGCGGTGTCGGTGATACATTCCACTTCAGACTAAGTTACGGCTAACCTAAACTATGTATCTGAAAAACGTTAAATCTAAAATTAACTTCAGTTCATTCAGAAAAACTTTCCCGCTGGTGAAAGTTTCCTGACCAAATAATAAAAAAAATCCTCACATACAAACTTTTTTGTATCACAATTTTGGCACAGTTAATTTTAAAATATATTTTATTGAAGAAAAGTAATAAAACATTGAAACTTAATATATCCATTAGCATTGGCATAAACAGAAAAATAGATCTGCGAAGTTTCAGAATTTTATTTGTACAGGAAGTTGGTCTAACCATAAGTTGATTGTCGAGCGAGAATTAAACATTACCGTCCGTGACGGATCATTGTACAGTCAATGTTTTTTATTTGGTTAGTAGGGCAACGACAGGGCCGAACCTTCAGCGCGCGTACTGTACTGTAGTATTTACAGCTTGAGAATAATTTTACAGAGTAAGGCCAGACTATAATACAGGCCAGAGTCGTGATACTGTGACGTCAAAAAACTCATAAAACCGCTCCGCTTCATTCAGTGGAAGCGCGAGCACAGTCCTCATAATTTATAAATTTTTTGTTGTATTACTAGAATATCCGGTTACACAACAAGTATCCGGCATTCATAAAACAAAAACAAAATTAACTATTCAATAACACAGTTTGTATCAGAGAAAAGATGATTTGCCTGCTTCTAATTAAATCAGCAGCTGTGATAGTAATAGAGGGGTATACAGCCGACCGGACGGATAATGGGACGTATGTAGTATCTGTTAGTGGGGGTTTGGGGAGGGGAGGGCAGCACTACGGTCTGTATACAGGGTGCGCATTTGAATTGGTGTTCATTTGAAAACTTCAAACTCGTATTAAAAGACTTATAGTCTAAATATCAAAATTCTGTCATCGGGAGTGTATACAGTGTATACCTGAAGTACTAATTGGAGGAACAAAGAAATATTTAAAAAATGGGGGTTCTCACCCCCATGCCGTACCCAAAGCCAAAAGTTTGAAATGGCAACTAATACCTTGTGAAACCTCAAATTGAAGCTCATAAAATGCTGTATTTTGTTAAAAAAATGAAAAAGGCCAAGCCGTTTGGTATCAACAGCCCATAATATAATTTCTTACACAACAATTAATTATTAGTCTATAAAACTACTGTACTATTGATATTATGTTACTGATACTTTAGTATTATCATAAACTGATGTTTGTAAAGCCTATAGCGCAATAGAATAATCATATAATGCATGGAACGTAGTCAATATTACAACATTAATTATAAGGATAGTAGTTTTCAAATTTCAAAATATGTTTTCAAAGATTTCCTTTTGTGTTTGTTGTTACATCATTGATAAGCTGGAATACAGTACAGAACCATGGTTCATAATCCACATATGACAATTATTTAGTTACCATTGATAATCGGACTGTAATAATTAATGTCATTTGCTTATCACAATGGTTAATATTAGCTTTTAAGAAGGTTGCACCTTTCTCACGCACTACAACTGTTTATTCGCCTGAGTTACTGTAAACTTATGATAATTAGATTGCAGCTTTGTATTGATACTTGAGAGAGCTCCCCAACTCAACTGGTTGTGGAAGTTGAAATCGTTCAACCGTGTAAGAAGTTGATGATTGTCTCTGTTGGGTAGTCTGATGATCAGCTTTGTGGCTGGGAAGGAGCAGATGTGGAAGGGATTCGTGTACGCTGGCACGATGCTTGTGGTGGCAGAACTGCAGACGGTGTTCATACACAGGACGCTCATGAACATGTTTGCTGTGGGGGTCAACTGGAGGACGGCACTCATGTCGGCAATCTACAGAAAGGTAAATTCCACATGGTGGAGGGCAATGACAATGTTATACACCTTCCATTCCGTCAGGATTGAATAGAAATAATTCTTGCAAGTTTAAAAGATATATTTTGGATTTCACAGCTTACGATGCAATGTGTGTCTCTGACAATGCTTAGGCCTTCAAATGTAAGGAATTTAGATTTGTTTGTGTAAGAATTTCTTACTTTAAAACACGTTGTCTGATTATATTGTAGCTTGTTATACTGCAAAATTCACGTTTGAAGTAAGAAGCAAAACAATTCCTAGTAAAATAATTTATTGTTTTGGACGGTGGTAATTAAGAGAGTCTTTCCGAATTGCTATAGTATTACAAAATATGATATTATTACGGTAGGAAATTTTCAGAGTTGTAGACAAATATATTTCTTCAAGAGGGTTGTCTACTTTTAGAACTAAAATTGGAATTTAAAATGTACATACTAACTTGTACAAACAGTGATATTATGGAATGATGTTAATAACTTGATATTATCTCACACCATTACTTTATATTACAAACAAGTAAGTTTTAAAAGCTAATAATGTTTGATCCAACTTGAAAATTTCAGAGGTATGCTTTAATTTAAAAATATTTCCACACCTAAAAAACTAAGTTGGATAACAGTATCAAATCACATAGCTTGTCTGTAAGGCAAAACGACGTAACAATAATATCAGAAAGAATAAAATTTAAACATTTTTTATTATCACAAAAAATGTATTCAAGCCATAAACCTTGAAAAGAATATGGCTGCCAAGTCTTTACAAATACACGTAATGATTTTTCATTATATCCTTGAATACGATATGGGCTTTCGTTACAATGATTTTGCCTATCAGTGACCCTATAGATTTTTATTATGGATTTAATTTTTCAAAAAAGTAAGAATGAGGAATAAGGACCATAAACAAAAATACATTTTATCATTATTAATTTTCGTTGTAATAAAATTATTACAGTTTAATTTAACAATAGAAGTGTCATATTAATCCTACAAGATTAAATTAATTACATAATAGAATGGTTTATGTTCTCAGAAGTTTTCCCAGTACCAGGAACGAAACGATGACATTTGTGTCAGCACACTGACAACCAAATTACACAAATTGTAATGATGCTCGGTAACGAAAACAGGAGTCTACCCCTTATTAAAAAAAAAAAAAAAAAAAAAATACGAGTAAAAATCAATAACATCCTCTTGTGTCCAAGGCTCTACGAATATCCAGTGCTGCACGCAAGACCTCTACAGTGGGAGAGGTGGTAAACCTGATGGCAGTGGACGCCCAGCGGTGTGCAGACTTTGCTCCTTTTATGCATTTTTCTCTGGACAGCTCCCATAATCATAATCGTAGCCTTGTACTTCCTCTGGCAAATTCTAGGTAAATTTGTCTATATTGAAACCTGAATATAAAGCTTTTTTGTAATGAACATGTTGGCAGTATTATAAAGAACGAATAAGACGATTTCTTGGATAGCTTGTAATGATCCTGAACAATGAGAAACATTGATACTGATCTGGAAATCTTGATTCAACCATTAAGGATAAAATTCCATCCCGATTTTTATTATTTGCTTGCAAAATCGCCTTCTTCTACATTATCTTTCTCATACTACACTTTTCCATAGCTCTTACTCTTCATAACACATTCTCACATATGTAGATAGTCCCAAGTACCTTTCATCTTGAGATTCCCACTTTCCTCCGCAAATACCTATAGCAAAAGTCCTACAAAGTTTCCCATAATCCTTAACATAATCTTCCCCAAAATAAAAAAAAATGTATATGATGTGGTTGTCAGTTTGTGAGAGTCAAGGTATAAATTACAATAGAATTTTCATATTTGGACTGCAAATAATACAGATCTTTCCTCTGCAGTGATTTATAAAAGACAATTTTAAATGAATTTTATTGTTACTATTTATTATGGACGTAAAAAGGTAATTTTTGAAACAAAATTTAAAATTGTTAAATCGATGATGTTAACCAATTTATAAATGGTATTCCTAAATCCAAAGATTATACACCAAAATAACATAGTAAATTTGTGTTAATGACATTCTGTGTGGCTAATTTCAGGAGTTGCTACATTAGCTGGTCTGGTAGTCATGCTCATTATAGTTTCCTTTCAACGGTTTTGTCGCCAACAAAATGAAAAAGTTCCAAACACAGCAAATGAAATTAAAGGATGAGAGAGTAAAGATCATCAATGAAATTTTATCAGGAATCAAGGTACTGTAAGAACCAGTGTTTTACTTTCGTAATAAAATTTATCATTAACATATGAAGTTTTATTACTCTGCATAATTGAACATATGCCTATACTCTGTATTCAACCATCATATTGAATATTGTTTATTTCAATTCAATTTCAGATTAGTGTATCACAGAATAACGTTATTACTGTTTATTATAAATGTTTAAAAATCAACTCAGTCATTTAATTAATAGTGTGAGTAATACCTTTTTTATCCTAATGTTCATAAGCAACTGGTCATAAACAATTAAAACTAACATAAAAGATCAAAGTGAATCACTTGAAAATTGACTTGATAGTTAAATTTATTACTACAATTTTATAACGAAACTATTTACATTACATGATTTTTGTCACTGCTTAATAAACATTAGTAGTTAGAAAGTGTTAACTTGCATCGCTAAAGGATAGAATGTTTTTTTTACAGGTTTTTAAAACTGTATGCTTGGGAGCCCAGCTTCAAGGATTATGTTTTGAAGATCAGAGATAAAGAACTAAAAAAGTTAAGAGCCTCTGCTCTCTGGGGCGCTTCCATCTCATTCTTCTGGCTAAGTTCGTCCTTTCTTGTAAGTAAGATGCTAGAAAAAGACCAACTGAGTTTTTGAATTGTATAGCATCCTACTGATTTGACATGGTAAAACAAGGTCATTACTATGTAGTTACCTAAATATACAATGTCCAATTTGCGTTATTTTTAAATACCAAAAGCTTTATTCATTTATCGTACACCAAATCTAAAATTTTGTCATTATTTTGTGTTAAAACTATTACATTTATTTGCATTATAACTATATCCCTCCTTTGTACAAGAAATAAAAAGTTCTATTCAAGGTATACTACTTTTTAGTTTGAACATTTTTAACTTAGCTAAAATTCAAACTATTGACATAAAACATTAACTTTTTTACTCGTCTCCTTGGATTTTTAGATAAAACGATTAAGAAGCCAACTGGTCGTTGTTAAAGTTAAATAAGTCTATACCTTCGATTTAATATGTCTGAATTGTAGAAAGTTTACATAAAGTTTAGTGAACAGCAAAATAATAAAAATCCCTAAATCTTAAACAGTAAAACCTTACATGAATAATCTTATGAATAACATGAATATTACAATTTTTACATATTCAGGAAAATAAAACTTTTTGCTATGGGGAAAATAACAAAGTAACGTTAAAAAAATAATTGTAAAAGATTAGCATAACTTAACTATAATTTAGTTGAAATAAATCCTCTGTAAATTTTATAAAGATACCATCCTACTTACTTCAGGTACCGTACCTAAGATTAGTAACAGTCCTTAAAAAAATAAACTTACAGTTTATCCTGTTTTTTATATAGATTGAATACTTGTGTAATCCAACAAAAGTATTATGGGACACATTAATGAGGCAATCGTAGGTATTTCTGATGTGAGTAATGATAGTCGGGATGAAACCCAATGTTTACAGCACGATCTATCTCACTGCCGCACACTAGGCACTTCTAACGTTCACACACCACTGACTTTATCTGGATGCCGAAATATCCAGAGGTATTAAAACCACATTTATTGGAGTCAGTAAGACAAAGAAGTCAGAAATGATTACTGGAAGAAATGACGAATGGGACTCAAACTAAAACTATATTTAAACTAAAATATGTTCACAACTCCAGTTGTCAAAGCCATCACAGATATTACCAATGAAACATAAAATTAAATACGAATCATAAACCATCAAAAAGACACAAATATGATTTCGGAATGATGCAAAGAATTAATTTTGAGCTTCTTATTTCGTGGATCTCTTCAGACGTATGTGAAAGCCTCAAATTCCAGACGCTAAACTAAGAAAAAGGTGAACTGGAGCTTAACTCATCATTCACAAATTATAAAGCTGCACAGGTCATTAGACAATGTTGTGCTTACACCGGCATGCTAGAATACCTTTTAGGGAGTAAAAATAAAACTGATAATCTGTTATTGCTTTTTAGTTTCAGGTGGAGGGCGTGACTTGCGTCATATTAAGTGGTTTAATAAGTTAAAAATATTCTTTAACTTATGTTCTAGAGCTTTAAAACTGAAGAAGAGAACAGTACAAGCTCTTGAAACTTCGTCATGTTTTAGTTTATTTGTAACACTTAATAACAAAGACTATAATCCTGATAGTAATAGTATGCTAGATGAAGTACTTCTAAGAATCTCATGATTTTTTCAGGTGTCATTTGCAACATTCGGCACATTTGTGCTCATTGACGAACGCAATGTGCTGACAGCTGAGATCGCGTTCGTTGCCACAGCTCTCTTCAATGTGATGAGAATTCCGATTGCCATGCTTCCAATGACGGTACAACTTTTACTCCAGGTTTGTTGAAGTTTGGGGGCACTAACAGATTAGTTTAAATTGTTAAAATGTTCTTACTTTTACGTGACACGCTTCGAGAATGTGACCATAAAATAAGTGGTCAACAATTATACCTAAAAGTTATACAAGCAATAAGTAACTTATTGGTTTCTGAAAATACATCACAATGAAGACACAATTAGAAAAGTGTAATGAATGGATTTTATCAAATCGTTTATCAAATTTTAACAGCAAAGAAAGTTTTTTGTTTCTTTAAAGTGTGAACCACCAAATAATTATTCTCGTACATGTAAAAAACGCATACAAATTTATAGGAACGATTAAAGTGGTTCTATACTTCTGCACAAATGAAATTAATATAACTCATAGAAATTCTGCTGAAAGAATTTACTAAATCACTCCGTGCTATATACTTTAAGAATTAAAATTACTGTAACGAATTGTAATTTCTGCCAAAAGGGATGACACTGTAATTTTAAGCTATGAAACAACTTTATTTTAAGCTATAAGAATAAAGATTGCCAAAACTCAATTTATATTTCTGAGAAATAAATATTATCTGTTAGGAATATAGCAATGTAGGGACTCTAAGGAGATTTGGGCAGAGCTATGTTTCGTATGTGCAACGATCTTTTTTCTCAGAAATTGTTAAAGATATAGATCTAAATTTTGTGTCGCAAAAATGTTTATCGCAATTACATACCAACGTATGTTTTGTAATTTTTTATCCTACTTGGTGAAAATACAATCTGTAATAAAACTGTAAAATCTTTAATAGTTATTATATATTACAATATTACGGAAAATACTTAATATAAAATTTTATAACGGTCAATATAGGTTAGTATTTGAATGTAAAAAATGAGTTTTGTAGCTTTGGAAGACTCTAAGAAACATGTGTGTTAAACTAGAAAAATTATGAAATCAACAAACACATTCATAAATGAATAGTCACAGACACATCAGCTCATATCTTGTAAAGTGTCACTTGTCTTAAAAGTAGCCTATATCACGCGTTTTTATTGTTAGGTTGGAACTGCCGTATTTAATGCATTTAGTTTTTATGGTTAGTATTAAAATAATTCATGATAACGTTATTTTTTTGATTCAGCTTATTTTTTGGAATGCATGTGTAAGTAGGAAGATACAATTTGAAGTTTATTAAATTCCACAAAAACAGAAGAAGGAGAGAACTAATTGGACAAAGAAATTGTTTTAAACGCATTATAAATAATATAAAGTTTGATTAATTATAAAAGTATTATAAAATATTAGCATTTTCCACAAATATATCCTGCTTACGTTTAACGTTATATTTAAAAGAAGCATTTTTACCAAAAATTTTTCGAAAATGTGAACAAAATAGGTTGAAAAAAGATTTTACTTCTTTCTGGACCTACTCATTTTCATGAGACACATGTCTTCAACATGTTGATTTTCTGCTTCCCGTTGTCTGATATATGGAATCTACAGAACTTCAAATATTTTAACAGCTGTATTAATTCTCACAACTATAATGTTTTATAGGTTCCAGTAATCGATTGATTATTGGTCAATCGTTCATAGCTGAGAGGTGTTATTATCTGCTAGTATTCGTAAAATAAGTTAAACAATTATTTAGAATTTAGAGATATCAATAAAACAATCAATATTAAGACATTATCATTTAAAAAAATAAAAAATAATTTAAAATCAAAACATTAATATGTTATGTATAAATATTATTTATACGAATTTAAACATTTTACGAGAAAGTAATAATGTTTCCAAAATGATATTTTTTGGTGTCATTAACTGTGGATGCTTTATATTTTGTTTCAGTTTTTTAGTGGCTGTAAAAAAGAATAAACAAGTTCATGAACGCGGAAGAGTTGGACTTGGACTCCGTTTCACACGATAAGAGTAGAAGTAAGAATGTATACTTGTTTTATATATTTTTGAATATTATATAGTAAAACTATTACCTGCATATGCAATTGATCTTTTTGTGAAAGAATTCTGTTAAACTGAATTTTTTCTTAGATTTCTATGTTTTACTTCTTACTACTTATATATAAGCGCTCTGTGGTGTAATGGTAGCACATTCTTCCGGCACCATGCTTGATATAATCATATAAACTGTGGATAGTATATAATTGAAATATAGCTTTTTCAATGACTTAGCTAGCGGCAAAGCAAATGTTTTAATTCAGCGGTGGAAGCTGAATTCAAGTTAAGATCTTTGTAGAAGGGATTAATTATGATAATAAGAATATTTTGTCACTATTTGCCAGATTGAGTACCGTTTCGTATGTTTTTCTTATAGAGGAACCTCTTATTATCGAGGACGGAACATTCTCCTGGGATTCACAACATGCTGAGGGAGCAGTTCTACGCAACATAACACTAAAAATTGAGCCAGGAAAGTTGGTAGCAGTGGTTGGGGCAGTCGGCTCTGGGAAGAGCTCTCTCATTTCTGCCTTTCTGGGGGAGATGGATAAAATCTCAGGATATGTCAATACCACAGTAAGTACAAACAGAAGATTTTGGTAGCGGGGGGGAGGAAGAAGGGAAGCTAGCCATTTCTGGCAACTGAACTCTCTCTAACTTCAATTTCCCCGAGGGGCAAGGGCAAGATTACTTTGACATGTTAATACTACAATACCTATAGACAGGAAAGTTGGTAGCAGTGTAGGGGGCCTGTCACTTCTGGGAATAGTTCTCTCTTTCTTTTTTCTTAGAGGGGCGAATGGAGCCTCCGAACACATGAATACCAAGGATAGTACGACCAGGAAGGCTGACAGCAGTGGTATCAGCAAAGTTTATAATTTCAGATTTTCTAAATGAGATGAGCCAGATACCTAAAAAGCCAGCAATGCAATAAAAATACGTCTGCTGAACAAAAGAGTGATTTTAGTAAACAAAGCCACTTTGCATGTTCACACAGCGTTTCCTCCAGTGCCAATATTTTTTTTCAATATATAATTTGATTTAGTAAAGTATGTACACTAAATAGAGTATGAGGTGAAATATGTGAGTATTACATTTTTTCACGCACAAAATCCCTACTACTTAACTACTACTATTTTTTAATAAGTAGTAGTTATTTGTATTTTGATCACAATTTTATTGTGATCAAAATACTGATTTGATTGAAGCACAACTTTAAAATAATATCATCAAATTATAAATTGTAACTCCAGGGGGAAGATAGCGTACGTGCCTCAGCAGGCCTGGATACAGAACGCCACAGTCCGAGATAACATCCTGTTTGGTGTCAGCTATGACAGCAAGAGATACCACAGGACTGTGGAGAACTGCGCCTTGAAGTCAGACTTTGATATGCTGCCCGGAGGGGATTCCACGGAGATCGGTGAAAAGGTAATGATATCAAAGTAAAGCTTTAAATGAAATGTAAATATGCGTAATAGATTACATTAAAATTTGTATAAAGTAGTTTACATTACAACAATTAAATGAAAGATGCCTTTATTAAAGAGGTGGACCTAGGGCTATCAATCCCTCTCTACAATTCGACCCCATATCAGTACAGAAAAGTAACAAGAATACATATCTACACCTTGTTTGATTTATTAAATTTTACTATTATTATATGTTTTCAAGTGTATTTAAATATAAAATCTTGGTTTTAGGGGTACGTTTACATTTATACTGCTTATACTCAATTTATAGACCATAAAACTGGGATTAGTACACGTATCTGGACTTTTTTATGTACACCAAACACTGCATTTTTGAAAAATAAAATTTTGCTTTTAACTGAAAAACAAATAATAATATTTTTGGTACATATCCCAAAACAATTCAGCAATAAATATAAACCCAACACAGATCGATTCTTTTTATTCGGATCAATAACACTTTTAATAATACATCATTGACTTCTCAAATTGGCTCCTACGGAAGGAGAAGAACGTAAATAATAATACGAACACGCTGTACCCAATTTTAAAATTTATTTAACTAATTATGAGTTTATCAAGGATAAAATCTTTGTCCTTATTTTTAAATTTACTTATTAAAGCTAAAACTAGAGATTTCAAATATCTACTCTCTGTGGAAGACTGAAATATTTAGCAAAATTAGAGAAAAAGTTGAGAGTGCTCTCCTGCGAAATTTTTATGTTAAAATCATTTAGGAAATGGTGTTCTCAATTTGAATTTCTAATTTGGATTTGTTATCTTCCTTAAGTAATATGTAAATTGTTAAAATACTAGTAATTGTAATAATGTATTAAACGTGACAATCTTAAATAATAAAAAATCAAACATTAAATTTAAATGATGCATATTTTCTCAAGAATGTGTAGATCCTTCTTTAGCACTTGATAATTATTAAAATGTAATGAATAAAATGAAAGTTTGATATGAAATGAAGGGAAAAATTAAACTCCAAAATTTCTGCTCTTTTTTCAAAATCTTTCCTTCTAGATTTGTGTTAAGAGTTGTTATTATTTTTATACAATTTAAGTATCTTTTTACGAGTAATCAGTTTTGGAAATACACCTTTGTCGATATAAACTTAGCATTAGCTCTTTTTCTAAAATCCTGAATCCCGGGTAGATTTGCATGCATATTGCTATCACGCAAGGCTTAAGTATCACTAATGTAGACTGCCTGAATCTCTAGAACATCTTCACATAAGAAGACATATAATTGACCTCGTATTCCCTCAAAGCTTCTTGGCAATTTCCTCCAAGGCTCTCAATGGTTTTGCTCAAAATATCTCGCAACATATTCATCCATCGATATCGTAGTATGCTGCCAACAATTTTAAAATAGCGCAGTTAGAATAAGTGGGTAGATTTTATGATATCTGAAATAGTTTGTCACAATAGTTCTGAGTTTATTTTAGAAATACAAAATTCCACCTAAATTTTTATATAGAATTTTTTTTATATATATGAATTTTTATGTACGCGTACGTTGTAAATGTTTCGAAAATTTAAACGGCCGCCATATTAGAACAAAATGGCGTACCAACTGGCAAGTGAACTTAGCCGAGATGTCTGGTAAATAAATTGTAAATAGCACAATTTCAATTGAAATTCTATGTCAAATGCAATATGAAATAATAATAAATAAATGACTTTTCACTCAATATCAGACTTATAAGAAACAATTGATAACAGACTACATTGTAGACTATTTGTTTTGGATGATACTCTCAGTGCTGTGTATCAAAGTTTCAATGCTGTCTAGGGTATCAACCTGAGTGGTGGCCAGAAGCAGAGAGTGAGCCTGGCAAGGGCTGTATAAAATGATGCAGACACATACTTGTTTGGATGATCCTCTCAGTGCTGTGTATCAAAGTTTCAATGCTGTCTAGGGTATCAACCTGAGTGGTGGCCAGAAGCAGAGAGTGAGCCTGGCAAGGGCTGTATACAATGATGCGGACACATACTTGCTGGATGACCCTCTTAGTGCTGTCGATTCTCATGTGGGGAGACACATCTTTGATAACGTCATCGGTCCTAGAGGTCAGCTCCACAAGAAGGTAATCGCTGTGTATGATTGTTAATTCAGTATTTTTTATATACAGGCCTTTAAATAAGTACTAAACCTACATTTAAATTTAGAGAAAAATGTTTTCATTATAGGGTACTTTGATTTTATAAGGAGGCTCATATATCCCTATCCACTACTTATTATTACGGGATATAAGTAGGTAAATGCATACTTACTTAAGTGTTATAGATAAAAACAATTAAATCTTTATGAATTCTCACGTAATTTGAGCTTGATTTGGGTACTATCATCTCGAGGGATGTATTTCTTTTCCCGCCAGAAATGCGAGGTGGCGCCAAAGTTGTCATCGAAGCCCGCATTAAGAGATTTGGGTATTTATGATCGGTAATTTTCCGACGTCAGATCTTATTGGACGATCTGGCTTGTGATCTGAGGTCGGGAAAGTTCTTGGCCATAAGTGGCGAAACAGTTTTTGGCGAAAAAAGGAAAGCATTCCTCTAGATAGTTCTTAGATTTAAGCTCTGTTCACGTGAGCGCTCTTTAAGGTTTTGACAAGATTATCATAAAACTAATATAATATCATAAATCTTAATTATCATAAATCTAAACATAATTATATCGCGTAATAACAATTAGTAGTTAGGGAGAGAGCTGCCTCCTTATAACACCATAGTACCCATTATAGTTTAAAGTAAACTGTAGAGATTTAAACAAACTTATATTTTTAATTTTAACTTATTTAATATTTATTTAACTTATGTATTTAAACGTTCAAGTAGGCTGATGAATCAACAAAATGTAGATTGCAACTCGTTACGACAGCAGAATTTGGATGAACTTTGTTTTCCAGCCCAAACGTTATTAGAGAGCGGAACAATTCAGTGAAGCCTTTCAGTTATTGACAATTGAATTGTCATTGGGAGATATAATAAAAATGAGGGGATACTGTGTGATCTTTGTGTCTAGATGATCTTACTACTGGCTGTAATATTGTTTGATTTAGAATTAAAATCTGTTAAAAATTATCTAATTCAAAAATAATTAATTTAATTTTCTATAATTATTATCTTTATAGTTCTCACATCATTTTCTTTTCAATATTCATTTCGTATAACATCAATAGCAAATGGAATGACGTTCTAATATAAAAACATCCCCTAAAACAGTGTTTTTAAATAATAAATATTTAAAGTTTATAAACATTTTGAAAGAGATTTATTTATAGTTTATTTTGAACTACTATGACGACTCACAGTGGGTTTTGTAAGGGTAACTTTGTAAGGATCCTAATTTCTCATCCTTCTCATCCACAGTACGAACCTCAAAATTAATTTTAAAGCTTGTTCAGAAAAGAACTATGAATACTTGAAGAAAAGACATTATTTAAGCCATTGGTTTTTTTACCCTTTCCACAGATGCATTCTAATAACTTTACAAGTGATGTTCACAATTGTGTACACAATTATTTTTAGTGATTTGGAATAAGAATATTGAGAATAGAGCCCGTATCGGGCTCCTGCTCAATATTAATTTGCTCTTACCTAATCAACATGCAAAAGTAAATTTGTTCTAAGTTCTAGGTCCAAATATCCAATAAACGAAACAAGGATATTTAAAAGTTTAAAAATACATAAAGAAAGTTTGAAAATAAAAATCCTGTACTTACTAAACCGATTCTGATTGCCAGTGTCATTAGAACAATGGGGTTAAACAGTATTTTTATTTACTTTTCATTCGGCAGACCCGTGTGTTGGTGACTCATGGAGTGACATTCCTACACCAAGTAGACGTCATTGTGGGTGATGAAGGTGGGAGAGATCTCGGAGATGGGGACATTCAAGGAGTTGTTGGCTAAGAGAGGGGAGTTCTCCGACTTTCTGGTGCACCACATCGCAGAAAGTGAACACGGCGAACTGGACGCAGGTGATTGGCTAACACAGCTCTATCGGTTATGTCATATTCTTAGACCGCACGTTAATTTAGAATATTGTCATTTATTCTATTTACTCTTACAAGCAATTTCAGATCTTGCGTTATGACTGCGCTTCCACTGAAAGTGTGAATGTGTCCTACCTCTCGTACACGTGCCGTTCACTAGTAAGTTGGTAACTAACTGCTTACTGTGTCAGGGACTTCTTCTCACATTGATTTCCAATTTTGTATGTTTTCCTTTGAAGGTATAAAATATTATATTACCAGTAAGGATTTCGCAAGTAATATAATATTTTTAAAGGATATTGGGAGTCACATCTAGACACATTTTTTCTAATTTATGTACCAATTATTGGTGAAGTAGCAGTACTGTCAGTACTTATGATGGGGATCTGTTTGAAAGATATAGTTCCATATTTACTTATATATGTAGTCCTATAATATAACGATCTATACTGTGGATAGGTATCAAAAATCCTAATTTGAGTCTATCTATTTTACAAAGGCTTGCATCTATTTTACTAGACAAGAAAAAACTGGGCTTGAATTCTGTATCAGTGATAATGAACAAGACATAACCTTTCTCGTTGCCGTTAGTGACAGGTCTTCCCTGGTGGTAGTCACCATTGTTTGCTTTACAGTTTCTGACCCATAGAAAACGCGGATTTTAGGTTAATATAAATGTTTTACTAGAATGCCCTAAAGGCATTGAGATAATGTTGCAATTTCATATTTTGATTTTCTGTCATAATGGCTTTAAGTAGGTTAAATAATTTTTTTTATTAACATCGATTCTATGACAGAAAAAGATCCCTTCGCGTAGTGATGATGTAGTTGATTGTCAGCAGTGTACATAGTTGTTTTAACATTCACTTACACCTGGGTTTTCCGGTTTAAACCGCACTGAACAAAATTTCTTACAATGATTTTGTATAACTTGAATACGTATAATACAGCGGTGCTGATTTCTGTCTGGCAGTTTTCAAGAACTTTATTCTATAAGCAATATTTCGACGCGGTGTGAACAATAAAACTCTGTATGATAGTAATGCCACCGACCGCATGAGGCTACAAATCGTGTTTGATTTATGAAAGGCTTTTAATTGTGTTGATCAGAGAAAAAAAGTAAAATTCTATTTATCATCAGTAATATAGACAGTGGCAGTATTTTCATGCGCGGATCTTCCAAGATATCAATTGTATTTTGTGTTTCAAGGAGATTAGTTTTACTATAATTTTACCCCTTTATTTTAATCTTTGTTAATGGCACTGAATCAGCAATTTTACATTATAAGTACAATATTTGCAGCTATTGGTGCGAGGACTTACTCTTACTGTATTAAAAATAATGTTCTAACAAGCTGTTATACAGTGGAGTAAGTAGATGAATTTAGCGGAACTGTGGGGATAAAGGATTAGATTAGAAGACAAATAAGGGATCACAATGAACTTGTTAATTAACAATAAAATAAATTATGAGACTGATGTGCATTTTAGCCAATTCAAAATAACATGCCAGATTATAATCGCATGTTATTTTTAAAATCGAAAACATAATCACCATATGGACTGTAAATCAATACTTGACAATGTACGTTAAAAACAAGGTTACTGTTTGTTAACGTTCACTTTTGTAAAATCAGACCATTATCAGTACTAATTTCTTAAAACATTCTAATAATCATACACACAGTTGTGTCAAGAAGCTAAAAAAAACTCTAAACATCTGTTTGTTGTATAAAAAGGCTATGCATCGTTAGAATTTGTATGTTTATACGCTTCACACTGCTATGACAACAAATTCAAAATTCAAAATAGAATGTTTAAAAATGCCTAGTGCAAAATTAGGGCTAAGGAGCCCTCTATAACACTTCACCTGGGGATCAATGACTTCCGAACCACCACCAATGGCCGGGCATGCAGCTTGCTTGCAAGGATGTGATTGCTCAGCAGCGGTCACCCATCCAAGCAGCAGCCACGCTCGACGTTGCTTGATTCGGTTATTTCGCGATAACCGCGTATCCACTACACTGAGCCATTGACAAAATTCAGTGTGTGGAGTAAATAACATGATTGTCAAAGTTGCGCCACTATTGAAAACTTCAGGATATTATTTTAAGATTTCAAATACATTAATTCAATATTTGTTAACAGAAATGGAGGAGTTGATTGAAGAAGATAAGGTTTTAAAACAGAAGATTCAAAGACAAATCAGCAGGAGAAGCGTTACTGACTCTGTTAAATCCAACTCCTCGGCAGGAAGGTACGATAACAGATATAACTCTTAAATACCAAAAACTAATATAGAAGAAGTGCAATTAAGCTTCATGGTAGCTAGTAGCATCCCAGTAGTAAATAAGCTAAGCAAAATCACGTACAGTAAGCGAATAAACTTTGCATAAGTACTGGGCGGATCCTGGGATGCATATAAATTGATTGATATAAATGCAAGTAAATATTAATACATTTTTCAAAAATATAATTGCATTGGTTTTTAAGGTGAAAGACATCACTTGTCTCTTTAATAAATGTTAATTTGAAGGTGGGCGTTGAATCTGGTATATCTCAATACCATACTAGTATAGTGAGTAAATAATTGCATAATACAGATTCGATTTCGTTGTATTCATGTAATCTGCTTTTATTTTATAAACTATGTTTTCAATATACATTTTTTAATACAGTTTTTTATTTTTTGAATATAGCTTTTTAATTATAATTTCGATATGAATAAATACTACACTATTACAAAAATGAGCTCTCTGACGGCCATCTGTGAAGTGAGAGGCACAAATAACTTAGGTAGTAAATATTTGGACAGGAACAATCAAAGTGGCGCTGCCCTAGTGTCGGACCTCAGAACTAACTGAAATAATCCCCCCAGACCTCACTCAGCACATCTTGTCCGTATGAAAGACGTATGTAACAAACACAATCAAAGATGATATACAATACTAAAAATAGAGCGGTTTGTGGATATGAAATAGAACTTATTTTTAGTAATGTGCACACTAAGTTACAATTTACTATAATAAGTAATTATTTTGTCAAATACATTGATATGCGTCTATGTATCATATATGCATTTATTTTCAGTCGCAGAGATTCAGTCAAGTTTGATGTCCAGGCCAATCACGAACCAGATTGATAAGTTGATTCAAGCGGAAAAAGCGGAAACTGGCAGTGTTAGTATGATATGGATACAAAAGTAGAAGTATAGATTTTAGTTATTTTTATTAATTAGTATTACTTTTCTTAGTTGCTTTGTGGTTTGTCCGGTAACATAGTTATTATTTTATATCTTTATCGATTTCTGATAATCGTGACTTGGAATGTTTTCCTTGTGGTTACAGCCAAGAACCGCAGAAATAGTCAAGAACCAACAAACTATACAGTTGGCAGTGACTTGATAAAATGGTTACATTCCTCGTACATTAAAAAGTATGCTGTCGTAATATAAGTATTATTGTCGATCAGCTTTTTTAAAGTTTTTAATAACGTTTAAAACACAATAATGGATTTCGTGTGAATACCTACTTCTCTATCCCGAATATAGGACTTCAAAGCTTATCACAGTGGAGAGATTTTTGTAAATAGCATTTTATAGTATATTACGAGGTTATCATACATATTTCACTAAATTACATTGTAGTTTCACTAATTGCTATTTCAAATTACTAAGAATAATGCTTGTTCAAATAACGTGTAAGTTATAAATAAAGCTTAAAATTAAAATATGTTTCTTTTTTAATTACCTTTAGTTTAATATGAAGCATGGCTTATACTATAATTTCTATGTTTTTGACACGGGGCTTCAGTTTTTAAAATTTGAAAATGTTAGTGCTGTAAGAAAAACTTGAAAAAACGTTCAAACGATATTCCGTTCAAAAGCTTAACTCGTGCTTTTTAACGTAAAAAATATATTACCAAATTCTAATACAAAAATACCACAGTAAAAATAAAAAAAACTCAAAGAAATAATTTGGTCTTTTGGACAAGACTTAAGATATATCGGAAAGTTTGTAACAAATTTTCAGACCTTAAAGACCTTTGAAAATGATGTACAACATTACCTATAATGCTATTTGAAATTTTCAAAATTTGAAACTATTACCCTAGTTTTGGGCTAAAAAGGATGGTGTATATTAATGCATTCATGTTATAAAAAGGGTTAAATTCCGACTAAGATTGTTTAAACCTTTAAAATTTTATACAATAAAATATTTCCATTGAAAGTTTTTTACATGGGTTTCAAATGAGACTTTAATAATATATATTTTTTAAGCATGTTCATGGAATAACCACGTTTTCTTAATGAATTTCATAAAGATACTTTGTACAGCTTTGATTTTTTATTGTACTTTTATATAATATTTTGTCGTTCTGTTTTATTTATAGTACATAAGAAGTTTTAAAAATTGTATGAAACCTGATACAATCTAAAGATGTTAGCTGATAAAATATATCCACGCGAAGTTTAAAATACGTTTTTTTCTATGCATAGGTGAAGTGGAGCGTTGTACATTCACTATTTGAAGGCTGTAGGGCTATTCCTCGGCCTGACCTCCATATCCTTCCAGTTGCTCTCCCAGGTCGCCAACATCATGGCCAGCATCTGGCTCTCTGAGTGGACGTCGGACGACTCGGCGGCTGTCGATGGAGTCCAGGTTACCGACAAGCGTAATTCTTACCTTGGGATCTATGCTGCTGTTGGTTTCAGCCAAGGTGAGCAACTCGTCTAACTGGTATTTTAAGAATAGGAATGTAAGTGTTGTATCCCTAATTAATCCCAGCCAAAGCTCTTCGAATAGTGACAATGTATAGAAAGCAAGACTCTCAAGCTTTATTCAATACTTTGTAGCCTAATAAAGCCTCATACTAACAATTTGTATAAAAAAAATACACCGTTTGTTGTTTAATTTACGCAGATGTATACAGGTGTTCACAAACTTCTGTGGGAGATATTAATCATTTCAAGAAAAACATATCCTATAAATATAGGTCATGAAATGTGTCGTTTAGCCGCTAGCCGCTATTTTTATAAAGAAATAAATATATCTAGAGCTATTTAAACTATGGCATCTAAATTGGTACATAGGTTTGAGTAGATAAGAGGAAAAAAAAATAATTGTGTTATTTTCTTTAATATTAAAACCATTACATCTGTTGAAAATATGTAAGGTCAAATAACAGAAAATCCCTGTATAGTTATAAAAATGTAGACATATAATAACATTTCGCAGTTGTTATATAGTTATTTTGACTTGAATTATAATATAGAGGGTGTTCACAAAAGGGTGTCACAAACTTCTGTGCGTGATTATTATTCATCATTTAAGGAAAAAAAGTTCTATAAATATAGGTCGAAAAATGTTTCGTTTAACCGCTATTATCTATTATATATTGAATGAATATTAAATCCTGTAACTATTTATCTACGACTAAAACAGTGTTCCTACCTAACAACATAAGTATATTACAAATGCGAAGTGTTACTTTATATATAACGATTACAACAAAATACAAAGCCAATTGTTCATTCATTAGCCTATATGAACAAAATAAAATACTGCAACCAACGAGAAAGAACAAAATAAAATACTGCAACCAACGAGAAAAAAAATCACTTTTGTTTCTGAAGAAACAGTCAGTAGTTGAAGGCATACTCCTGCCGGTGATGAGGTACAGCGTCAGGCATTATTCACTGTGACTTGTAAACAACCTAGTACATGCATATGCGGCTCGCCTGGAACGGTGTGGTAAGGGGTAAAAGTAACGACATTGTATTATGGTTTCACTACATTACAGCCTTTCATCAAGCGACGCAATGATATCGGGTCTAAAAAATACAACACCATTCCTAGTGACAATCTATTGAACAAAACTTTGTACAGTCGGCCAGTTCCTGTCGGCACCTTAACTACGTTAGACATGTCCTTATGTAAATTGTTAACGCGTGTGGATTACTATGCAGTGGAAGATTACACAGTGTGAGCTTGCATATACTTATTGGATGTGTGTTTCATTTTCAGTTGCATCTACACGTCACAGTATACAGCATCTTCGTAATACATAGTTGTACAAGCTTTGAAGCATTGTTATATCGCAATAGTGTAATGTAGTACTTGTTAATATAGGATGTATAAAAAAACTTAAATTTCATTAAAAAAATATTTGTGTTACGTATCCTGTATGAGAGCAAAATGTACTGTGACATGTGCGTCTGACTTTGATACATGACATTGTAATAGTATATTGCATAGCTCCACATTTCCATGGAACAAAATTCAGTAAGCTCTGATATTTCAGTGATACTTTTAGTATTTGTGTCCTGTGCTGTGGTATTTGGCAGTGTAATGGCATCTCGTAATATACACCTCTGCATGTTAAATAACATTCCACGAGTTTCGATGGATGTTTCAGTGATCCTGGTAATATTGGGATCCTTGGCTCTGACATTTAACAGTGTATTGGCATCTAGTAATCTAAACCTCTCCATGTTAAATAACATTTTACGAACTCTAATGTTTCAGTGATCCTGGTAATATTGGGGTCCTTTGCTCTGGCATTTGGCAGTGTAATGGCATCTCGCAATCTACACCTCTCTATGTTAAATAACATTTTACGAACTCTAATGTTTCAGTGATCCTGGTAATATTGGGGTCCTTTGCTCTGGCATTTGGCAGTGTAATGGCATCTCGCAATCTACACCTCTCCATGTTAAGTAACATTCTGCGAGCTCCGATGAGTTTTCTTTGATACTACTCCGAATGGAAGACTTGTCAACCGTTTTGGCAAAGATGTCGACTTGGTTGATAGTGTACTGCCATTAACCATAACACAAACAATGACAGGATTTTGTACGGTAAGATACTATCAATATACGATTCTATTGTTAGTGATCTACTATCGTTTAACTGATTTTTCTGTATCCTAATGACTATATCGGGATTAGTTCAATAATCTTTCTTAAGTTTATATTTGTCTTGTTAACGTATACTATATTTCTATTTTTTTTAAACGTTTATACCTTATGTTTTTCTAAAGTAGAACGTTAACAAATACGAAAATTCACAAGAGTTTAAAAATATTTTTGTTCTAGGAGAATGAATTAATTTATATACATCTTCCATTACATTGCTTTATGACAGAAAATGGTTTATATGAAAATGCCATTCACTTAAACGTTTAATATACTATGAGCATAATTATTTTATTTCTGTATATCAATATATTGTTAATTGCAAATTGCTAATACTTCACTACAGTTTGGATATTGGAACTAAATGAGCAGTTAGTAGAAGAAAACATAATAACGATACAAATAAAAGTTTGAACTGATTTACAGGTTATAGGAACCATAGCAGTAATTGTTTGGTCTACTCCAATATTTTGCCGCAGTCATCCTACCTATTGGGCTGCTTTACTATTTTGTTCAGGTCAGTGAAGAATATTATGCATTTCCATGAAACATTTATTTGCTATTGAACTAATGGCAGAATTTATTTCTGATAGATTCACTATTAGAAATGTGAAGTACCAGATCAATCTGGAAACATATAAATAAGCAAACTATTAGCAATAGCATTAAAATGAAATTCTCCATTAGTAAAAGTATGGTGTCCCCCAGAGATCTATTTTAGGTCCATACATGTATCTCATTTATAAATCATAAATGCAAATTGTTAATACAATACAAGCACGGTATTATTTTTTTTTGATAATTCCGTAATGGGATAGTTGAAATCTAAATGAATGAATAAAACCGAAAGATAAAGGGGTTGAATTTCTAAAAGATTGTTTTTCTTTCTAGATTGGAATTTGGTATAAATTAGATGCCAATGACGATCACATCAACATGCACATGTGTAACCTCTGTAATTGTACTTTTTATGTTTAAAATTGCGAAGAAGAGTAATAAAATTATGAATTGCACACAATAATCATATCTGCAATAAAATATATTGATGAATACTGAATGACTTTTTGTAAAATATATTACTAAGAAATGACTCTCAGGACAAAAACAGGAACTTGCAGAAACATTCACTATATCCCATTTTTTACCAATAAATGTTTTGCTAGTCTATTTAGTATTTGTACTTCATTGCTTATTATACATAATCTACATGACCTTGAAGTCAGACTTCATTTTACTGTTATTTTGCACTGTTATTCGCAATTGCATTGTGTTAGTAATTACGTCAGTGTAGTTTTATTTTTGAAGCATTTTCAATGGTGTAACTATATCTGTAGTTTTTAACATTATTTTTACAGATATTGGATATGTTTTGTTTGAGGTAAAGTTCACTCGTAAAGATTCAAGATGGAGTTAGTAAAAGCATTTTCTTTAAAATAATAAGATGATGAAATTTAAGGCACAAGATTAAAAAAAATTTAACTGCAATAAAACTAACAATGATATGTTTGATTACAGAGTTTGTATCTAACAACATCCCGGCAGCTGAAGAGAGTGGAAGCGGTTTCCCGATCTCCGATATATTCCCACTTCAGTGAAACCGTGTCTGGTACGTATTTATATAGGGTGATAATTTTCTTTCTTTTCGTATATGCTTCAGCGCAGTTACTGTGCTATAATAAGTTATTACGTGTAATAAGAGGTTTTCTTAATATTGCAGGCGCCTCTTCAATAAGAGCATACGGAGTGGAGAACAGATTCATGCAAACCTTGGAGGAAAGAGTTGACGTGAACACTGTGTGTCTATATCCCAGCTTAATCGCGAACAGGTAATTTTATCACGTACAGCTTGTGGGGAAGGAAAGTGAAAAATAAAATTGTTAAGAAAATAGTGCCAGAAAAACGGGTTAACAAATATAAAATTGAATATAAATTTAGAATGTTTCTTCATCATTAACCAAGATCATTAAATTCCAGATAATTGCGTAAACCTTGAAACTAATATGTTGTAATCTTCATAATATTAGTCAATGGCATGTAGTCAGTTGCTGTTGTTCGTGGCTTATCTAAAAATCATACAAATCATTTCCTCATTAATAGTCCATTAGTAGTAGTATTATATTTTGTTGTAGCCCAAATTTGGATACCACCTCATCATAAGAAGAGTAAAATTTATGCTGCAGCGTTTGAAAATGTAGTATGAGTTTATGTATAGTGTCAAATCCAGCATGGTGTGCTGGTACAGGCAAATTCATACATCTGTGTTTCAGACTGATCATATACTCCCGGCTTTCAGACTGATCTAGAAAGAGTTTTTAATAATGGCTTTGAGCACGTGACTTTCCTTTATTTTATAAAAAATGAAGAAATAATAATTAACTATTTTACTGTAAAATTCAACATTTTGTGTCTGTGAAATGTTTAATAATTTCACAGACTGAAGACTCCTGGTGTGATTAAGGTTTATAAATGCTTTAATTACTGTTTTAGCATATTATTACCAAGCAAAAGAAGCAGGATACCATAAAGTTCATCCATGGCTTTGTTTCACTTTTGTTTTTAGTAGGTACTCAGATGTTTATAGTAATTGTATATGTTCTGAATTTTAGCAAAGTTTGTAGACAGAGTTGTATCAGAAATGAAATATTTTACTAGAAAGTGTAAATTTATGCGTGATACTTCACCAGGCAAGTACCTGAATATATTACACTGTAACATTCAGATAAAACTGAAACAAATATATTCATAGAGTATTTAAGCAAGTGTAATTTTATCATTGAAAACTTGAACATTCTATGTAAAATTATAAATTTACTCAGGTGTATTGTTTACTTCACAAATTTAATGTTTTTATGGACCTTTATTGTTTCAGGTGGCTTGGAATCCGCTTAGAAACGGTCGGTAATATTTTAATTTTCTTTGCTGCTCTCTTCGCTGTGTTAGGAAGAGATTCATTGGACTCTGGCATTGTGGGCCTCTCCGTTAGTTATGCTTTACAGGTTTGTGCGCAAAAACCATAATAAACATGTTAATATTGGGTTGATTGAGAGTACTTCCGCACCCTTTAAAATATATTTGTACCAAATCATTCAGTGATACATAACGTAAATAATAATTAGTGGTAAGTCCTAAATAATAATAATAATTTCTCTTTCGGAATAGAAAAAAATCATATCTTCTTACTGTACACGGTTTTAAAAGAACTTGGATTAAAATAAAAGAAATAACTTTTTAGAAAATAATCGATAACAACGGAGTGTCGAAGGACTCAATAGATCATAAGTAAGGAATGAATGCACAGATGAACAGACAGACGGATTGACTGCCTTTTTACGTTTTGTGACTAAAATCAACAAAGTTTTTCATTGCACCAAGAGGAACCTGTGCAAGTACAACCGTTGATTATGGAACCTTCTGAGAAGATAAACTTTCGTTTCCAATTCCTCGACGTATGTGCCATCCAGCGGCTAACGATAGAAACACACGCCACGAGTGACCGGTGAGTAGCGCCGAGCGGAGTGTCGTACAACTAGCGAGCGCAGCTTAGAACTGTTAAACGGTTGAGTGATGCCACACACCCATGCGCACACTTGATATAGTTTAGAAGGTTCCATAACTAAGGGTCAAAATTTCTAGGACCTTTTATCATGAATTACCGCATATACTGACAGACTCTCACGTACAATAACACGACCCACGTGCTAGTCTTTAATAGTATTAGTTTAGTTTAGTAATATTTTGAATTCGATAGAATAATAATTCATTTCAAATTGTCTGATCATCAGTTATAACAAATATGTTGCATGATATGATATGTTGATATCACTAAATTTATTTAGATAGTCTCTTTGATCCGCGTCCATCATTCCAAGTACTCATTCTCCACCAAGTAAATAAAACTCACGCTCAGACAGCTTTTAACTCACCAACGATTCATTTCCCCTGTAGTGACACGCTCATTTTTTAAGCACATCAGTGTGTTAGACTGTTAAATACGACTTACTATATAATACAGAAACAAGTTCATCTTGTTTTGAAAAAAGGCCATTGAGTAAAATAAGTCTCTCTCTCCCTCTTTCCCCCTCGCTCTTCTCTCCCTCCTCTCCTCTCCCCCTTTCCCCTCTATCCCCCTCCCTCCTCCTCTATCCCTCCTCTATTTGCCCCTCCTCCCTCTCTCTGCATAATTAGCTGTTCAAACATCCCTTTTGCTGTAGTAACTTAACATTTATTACCTCGTTTCAGATTACAGTGTTCTAATCATGAAATAAAAAAAAAATTACGTCGATTAAATATCTTTAAAATGTTTAGTATTAAATAATTATCCTGGGAAGTTCGTAATATGGTTGTTCTTGTATCAGATTACTGCTATGCTGAACGTGGCTGTAAGGTTTGCAGCTGAAGTTGAAACAAATATAGTTTCAGTTGAGAGGATAAAGGAGTACGCCGAAGTCCAACAGGTAGGTTTGTACATAATGCACTTCCATTGTTTCGTAACGCTATATTAATTATGATTAGGAAGAAATGAAAATGTATTAATGCCTGTAGGCAAAAACTTTCGAAGGAGAGTAATAAACTAGCAACCAAAATTCCGTCATGGATTAACCAAAGTACAGACTTGGACAACGCATAAGTGACTCCAGCAAGGTTTAGTGATGGCTAATTTATACCCACTTATGGGACCTATACAGCAAAACAGACGTCCCTACATTTTAGACAAATCAATATATGTTCAAGAACAGAATATCATAATCGCAAATGTCGAGGGGGTTGGTCGATAGGTCTAGTTTACTATGGAGGGGACTGTTGGGGTGTTGTAGTTTTGCAAGTATTAAACTGTATTAAAAATTATTGTATTATAATTGTATTGTATTCAAGTAACTTTGGATCATCGACTAGAATACATAACTGTTCATGACCTGTTAGTGTGGCTCTACGTACACTGTATTAAGCAGTCTGGCAAACCTTTTAGTACCTAACTCCAATCATAACCCACATATTGCAACTATAGAAGTTTCTACAACACGATAGTTGTAAACTAGATTACAGATTAGACTTGTTTCATAGGAAGCAGCCTGGAAGTACAGCCCAGACCGAATCCTGAGTGGCCCAACCAGGGTGTGGTACAGTTCCAGGACTATCAGGTCAGGTACAGAGAAGGTCTAGAGCTGGTGTTGAAGGGGATCTCCTTCACTGTCTCCGGCGGCGAAAAGGTAACAAACTTTTAAAATTTAGGATTGATTTCGCTATGCTTTAAAATGTGTGATTTATATTTTCAAGTCTTATATAAAAATTTTTGTAAATTTTAATATACTTCTGCGATTTTTTGTGCAATTACATTTACCTATTGCAATGTACCAGATTAACATGATGTATCTTAGGAAATGTGTTGTTGACTGTATAGCACAAAAGTGTTGGTGTAGTGGAAAATATGATCCAATTAATTTACCTATATTGGGGCTACCAGAGAACCTGAATGTTATATTACTATGACACCAAAAACATAGCTATTTTTGTTCGGAATGATGATTGTGGCTCAGAATGATGATTGGGGCACGGAATGATGATTTGGACTCGGAACGATGATTGTGGTTCGGAATGATGATTTGGGTTCGGAACGATGATTTTGGCTAGGAATGATGATTTGGGCTCGGAACGATGGTTGTGGCTCGGAATGATGATTAGGGCACGGAACAATGATTGTGGCTCGAAATGATGATTAGAGAACGAAACGTGATGGTGGCTAGGAATGATGATTTGGGCTCGGAATGATGATTGGGGTTCGGAACGATGATTGTGGCTAGGAATGTTATTAGGCACGTTCTCTATGGTTCAGATGGTGTTTTACTCCAAAAGCATGATAAGAAAGATTTCTTTCTCCAGATTGGGATAGTTGGCCGCACTGGAGCCGGCAAGTCGTCTCTGACCCTCTGTCTGTTCCGTATAATCGAGGCAGCAGGAGGACACATCCTCATAGATGGACTCGATATCTCCAAGATTGGGTTGGGCGATCTCCGATCCAGACTGACAATCATTCCTCAGGTTGGTTTTATAATTCGTTAACGTACACGTAGAAATATACAATTTAGCAGGTTTAATACTTGTGAGTTGTTTAACGGCATACGACATAACTACATAGATATCATAGTTTAACACAATGACTGCGCAGACGCAAATCACTAATATTCTGCGTGTCCTAAAGTCGACACGTGTCTCGTATTACAGTGAAGGTGTTAACTGGAGAGTTTAGTAGTTGTAGTGAGATCTATCAGCCAAATATCATCCTAACACTTTATATATATATATATATATATATTATATATATATATATATATATATATATATATATATATTATAATTTAATATTGTTATGAGATCATAAACAAAAGTTAAGAAGCAAAACTTTTACACTGAACATTTTTAATAACAAAACTGTTTGCATAGACCCAAAATTTTTTAATAGCCTCTAGAAGAAAATCAAAACTATCAAAACATTAAGTCATAGTCAACAACAAATTAAAATGTCATTAAGCTCAGAAGACTTAATCGTTGGGTCTTTTTTATATCTGGTTACTTTAAACACTTATTTAATCTCTTTGAGAGGCACTGAATGAGAGGAATCTGTCTGATTATTTGTTAGCACTTTGTTGTATTTTTAAGTAATTAGATGCATAATAGTTATTGTATTCAACTGTGTTTATATGACTGCGCCGAAAAAATGTATAACTTCTGAGTGTGGAAAAACAATTCTATACCAAACATAAAGAATAGTTTTTGTACTGAATTCCAGGATCCCATGCTGTTTTCTGGAACACTTCGCATGAACCTGGACCCGTTTGAGATGTACAGCGACTCAGACGTATGGCGAGCTCTGGAGTTGGCTCATCTCAGCGAATTTACTAAAACACTGAGTCTGGGCTTGCAGCACACCATCTCCGAGAGTGGGGAAAACTTGAGGTGAAATATATACTAGTTGTATTTTTATGTTTAGGAGTAACCAGAAGTTCTGTTAAAAATTGCAATGTTCACAAACTTGGAAATTTGCATAGAGATAGTGATAGAAAGAAAAATTAATAGGTGATGTGTAAATCAATAAATATTAAAATAACCTCAATTGGTTTGATTAATATTTTCAGTAATCCTACATACATGTATTGAATGTAAATCGTCCATCCTAGTAATGTATGGTATGGTGTAAAATTATATTACTTTTTAATATCTGTAGTTTTTGTTTTTAGGTATTAAATGCCGTAAAATTAAGCAGGATTGTTATTAAAAAAATGACATTCTACATGCTCTACTAGCATTAAAATCGTGGAAGGTGAAATAGTTCAGTATGTAAGATTATCTATTTTACTAAAGAGCAGTCAGTAGTTGTTAACAAACATTATGTAACTGCCTGTATTTTATTATAATCATACATTGAAAAGGCTTGTATTATTCGCTTTGACTATCAACGTGATGTTGCAGTGTTGGACAGCGACAGTTGATTTGTCTAGCTAGAGCCGTTCTGCGCAAGACGAAAGTTCTGATTCTGGACGAGGCAACTGCAGCAATAGACCTGGAGACTGATGACCTGATTCAGGCAACAATCCGCAAAGAATTCCGGGACTGCACTGTGCTGACTATCGCACATAGGCTCAACACCATCATGGATTCCGACAGGTGAGTAGGAGGTTAATACATTTGGATACGTATTATCTATTCCGTGCTGTCATGCGCTAGATTCTCTAAGTCCTAAATATAACTCACAGGTTTAATATTATCATCAGTTCCCGTATATGAGTTGGGGGTCCCTTTACTCTTTTTGGTGCAGACTATGGAAATGACTATGTCATTAGCGGAATTGTCGAACTGGACAGTGTTGGCTCTAGAACACATCATGATTAGACATGTAATATCTTGATAGGTGAGGTGAAAATTATCTTGAAAACTGTTGATCTGGTCCAATCCATCAGCAGAAATCTGGGGCTGTAAATTTGCTGGTAGTCAGAGGTTGAGTAATATCTTGTACTACAATAAGAGAGTTGGAGGTTACTATATATGGAGATGGAAAGCCATTAAATTAGTACACAAAGAAGAAGCTCACAGACTCAATACTACCAAGGACTGGATGATTGGAGGCCTCTCTATTCCGAAAGATTGGTCAAGTCCATTACCCGCAATGACTAGACTATGCGTACATACAGATTTCAACTATAAAATATTAAAAGACGAGTTCTTTATCTCACAGACTGGATTTATTGAGCCAACCTTCGCCAAGAAAGATATTTAAGAATGTGAACTAAAGTCTAAAGAGCAGATGATTAAATACCACCAAGAAGGAAACAGGATTTTTTCCGCACATTTCCATCGTTTAGTAATGCAATACAATCATTAAACACTACCTGTCGAGATCTGCAATCTGATTTATTCTTCAGGCGAATAACTAACCTAATGCATAGCTACAATCTAGTTTAAAGTAAACACAAACATACCAGAGCGTTGTGACACGTATAAGTACCACACATCCAACCACAACCACAACAGCTATTTTGTGTGTTTATTCCTTGCTCACTAACTCTAAAACATGCACTTAATAAAAGCTAAAAACTAATTATTAAGACTGAACTACAGAATACAGGTCACAATAGGTCTGCAATCACCGGCCAACTAAATATAACTCTGAATAAATTTCCGGAAAAACTCTGTTTCCTTTCTTCATCCATCGTCAAAAACAAACATCAAACAAAGGAACATAACGAAATCCTGAGAGGTAAGTTGGAAATTACTAAACCTGGAAGATGATGTTTGAGATACTGATCTTAGCCATCACCTCTGGCAACCTTTCGATACTTTACTATCCGATACGTTTGGGGTTGACCCCTTGTCCAAGTTTATAGTCGTAAGGGCAGTTACGTAGTTTGTTTTATTCTTGATCGCTTAGTTCTGAATAAGGTCTCTCAGATAGAGTTTTTGGCTTGGAATTTTGGTTCTCACAACTCGTTTGTTTAAAAGAACAAATATAAGAGCTTGTATATGAAATTTAATGAGTTTAACAGGATTACCATAAGATCTTCAGAAGCTGTGTGGAGCCGGGTAATTCGCCCATGCTACATATGGGGTTAGGGAGTCTTTCCAGAATTATCGTCCTCCTAAAAATTGTGTTCCCATTTTTTTCTCGGTTTGTAGTTTACTGAGTAAAAAGAACATAGAAATATATTATTAATATTGAAGTAATACAAAAAATTATTCTGTAAATCTTGCAGACTTTTATTTCTTTACTTATTAATTTGTAGACTGATAATCTCTCACTTTGTTACAGAGTTTTGGTGCTGGATAAAGGTCTAATTAAAGAGTTCGATTCACCAAAAAACCTTCTGAATTCACCGTCAACGATATTCTACGGAATGGCAAAGGACGCTGGCCTTGTGTAACATAAGGAGACTGAAGTTTTATAGAGTATTAAAATAAAATATGATATAGCACGATGTGAAGTGTTTTTATTATATTAGAAATAGGAGACTATAGGCTACCTCTGAATGTAGGCGAGAAAGGCATGACGTTTGTACTTTCGGTTGTTTTTCAAATAACACACACTGTAATCGATTAAATTTTGTAAACTCGTATTCCATTTGGATTCAATGCTGTCAAATATGTTTTAACCTCCTCAGACCCGGTGTACACTATAATGTACGGTACATAAAATTTTGACTCAGTTAAGACCTGAATTATATTCAAATAATTAAAAAAATATTAATGCATTAAAATGTCATTATTTTATGCACTAATAGTTTGGTTTTTGAATAGAATCAAACAACTCCTCTCTTATCAGCTGTGTTATCAAATGTACATGGTAGTGTACAATGGGTCCTGAAAACTGCACATGATACGGTTTTGTTATAAAGGGAAAAAAGAATGACAAGAGTTATTTTTTCAATAGTAAACCATTTATCATTTCTACAAATTCTCAAGTTTGCATTTATTGTGAAAACTAGCAAAACAGTTTCTGGCCTTTGTTAGACATAAATGTACTTGACATTTGTGGCAGTACCAATGGGAACGAAATTTTCCACAATTCTTTTGTCTTCACCTTGTTGGTTCACTATTGTCATCATGTTGAGGGAGATGGTCAACAGTATCATATATTACTTCATTGGTAGGTCGAACTTCGTTGCGTCCTCTTCGTACTCTCGTGTCACCCTCCTCTTCATCAAGTGTTGGTCTACCTCTTTTTCTTGTCTTAACAGTCTTGCCAACAGTTACAAGTGCTCTAGAGACGTCTGAACGAAATTCAAGTAGATCCATTATTTCTTTTTGGGGATATTCAGTGTTATGCAGTCCATTTTATACTCCAACCAAGCATTTGTCATAGCCATGTCAACTCCATGAAAAATCATTCTCAAAGGCCATTTACGTGACCTTACGTTTATCCTGTAAAAGCTGATAAGTCTATTAAATAGATCAACGCCACCCATAGACAAATTATATTCTTTAATTATTTCAGGTCTAGGTACATCTATTTGGCGTTTCTCCTTCTTATTCCATCTTTTTACAGTGTCTGTCTCCCCAATAGATAAGAAATTCGAGGCCAATCAAAACACAACGCTTATCTTGCCATTTGCACAAAACTACATCTCCGTCTTCACTTTACAACTTCCTCAGCATATCCCCTCCATGAGCTGCCATTTCCTTATTATTTGATAATGGGGGGTTAAAAACCTGTTTACTCTAGCTGTACCGCCTGCAAAAATCTGACGACTCTTCAAGATTTGCAACATGTTGTAAGATGTGAAATAATTATCAGAAATCAGTTTATGACCTTCTTTTTGTATGCCTTCACATAGTTTTAGTACTACGGCTGCACCGATACAAAGTTTTTTCATATTGTAGTCAATTTCAGTGGTTTTTGCTCTGGTACAGTAAATAATCATAGGCCAGTCCATTTTGGTCCACAAATAACAAAGTTTTTTAAGTCCCCAAGGGTTAGGCTTCCCTCTGATATACTGCTTAACTTTCTTTCATATTCCCTGTAAAAGGAATGATGTGTTCATCAGTAGAGAGATTTTGGAAAATGCCCTAGCTTCATACATATGTTCCGAACAGCCATCAAAAATAGGCCTTACTTTTGTAAAATACGTCTTTTACAATCTGCAGGTATGTCCAAGTTATGTACAAAAGTGAAGATTGCTTCTCAAAGTAAAAAAACCATCTCTCGTCATATTATCAAGGAATAAATTTATACCAAGAGCTGCGTTCCATTACATTTTCACTCGTGGAAATCTAAAGATTTACCTTTGAAAATATGAAGTCCAAAAAGGGTTTCTATCCTCTTCAGTTGTGCATGGTTTCATTCGGCTAATCGGTTTGTTGAGCATATTTGTAAACTCTGCTGCCGGATTCAAACAATGAGCTTGGAATGTATTTTTGAAAGTAAGCTAGTAGACTGGAAATAGTAAAAAACATCAGTTTTTAGGGAGGTACCCATTCAGGGGGATCCCTACTTGTATATATAAACTTTTTCCAAGAGAATCTCATTCATGGTGAGTTATAATGTCTAAAAATAGAAGAGTGCCTACCTGAAGGTAGATCTAGCCCAATTTAAACCCCTTGCAACAGCATCAATTACATCATTAACTGTATCCATATTGTTTAGTTCATTCTCAAAATTGTCATCCATAACAATCTCTTCTTCAACTTCTTGTATTCTTGGACTAAGTACACCAGTTGGGCTGGACTCATTGTCGCCTTCGCCTTCGTTCGACTTCTATTGCTGACTAATTTCCGTCGCCAATCAAATTTAAGATGTCAAAATCTCTCAGAGGTTTCGGCCATGTCAGAATCTGTGAAAAAAACATAATCATTTGTAGCAGAGAAACAACAAATAAAAGTAATGAAAATCTTAGATTACTTGTATGTATGGATTTGAAACTCATATAGGTTAGGTCTCATTGTACAGTATACTGTACATCAAAAGTTTACTCCAACTTTGGAATATCTTACAAATATTTTTATGTTATAGACACTACAATAATACAAATACCATACTTTTTAGAGTATAACTGCATTACTAAATTGTTTATTTACTTACTTTTACTTAGTTAATCTGCTTAGCTGTACACGCTGTCTAAACCTCTCGTGCCAATGGGCTGGAACTGCTGGTATATAACAATGCATTCCAAGTAGTTTAAACAACTATAATCAACAGGTAGCAGCACTCTCTTTCAAGACCTCTCAGAAAAGTGTACAGTGGGAATGATTTTGCTTTCAATGAAGTAGAGAATATTTTGTATAGTATTTTAAATAATGTACAGTATAGTGTAAAAAAACGTGTTAATTGAGTCAAAAATAAAACTACAAATTCAGACTAACGAGGTTAAAGCATGTTGTACATTTATAATGTGAACAGTGTGTAAATATTAGTTAAGTTAGGTTAGTTACACGCAGTTAAACCCGCAGTATTGGTCAAAGACGGGGATAAAGGTGTTAAGGTGCGGTGTCAGGGCACTCCCATTTTTGAGTAATTTTTTTATTGCTAGTATAATTTTTGATAGTTTTATATTGTATTATCTTCCAGGTAAACCAGTAATAAGTTATTAGTTTAATTTTCATAAAAAATTATTCAATTTCAATTACTTTTATATAGTTTTTACGAAAGTTTTTGAACATATTCTGAAGTTAAAGTAATATACATGTAATAAATGCCGAAAAAGCTTCACATAACAACAGTATTTTTATAATATCACTAAAATATTTTACATTATTTAATAATAAAATACCTAAAAACGCTCCGATTTTCAGGACTTAACACAGTCCAAATTAGACTTTAAAATTAAATTCTGAGATTCTAAGCAGACTTGTGCGCAGCTTGACGACACGGCTCACAATACAGTCTCGTGTGAGTATTACTCATAAAAACCTTCTATATTTGGAGCACAATATCTTCACCGTAATGTCTCATCCTGGAACACACTGTGCATCACGACTTTCGGCCGGGAATAGCAGCAGTAGGCGCAAGTATGAACAAGATGCAAGCTTTCGGCAAGATTAGGTTCGATACTAGACAGTTTACGATGAACTTAATTCAACTATTTAGTGAAGGATTTTTATACCTACTTTAATAAAAATGTAAAGCGTCATTCCATCAAAAGTTAGAGCACAAATGCTAATCTGTTAGCGGCACCCAAAACACTTATGTTATGGCGAACAAGTGCGGAGTGAACTGAATGGCTCTACTGAATATAGGATACTGCAACACCGTAGGTACAAACTTAGGAGAGGGGGGGGATATACCCACATCTAAAGCAATAGGGTAATTTGGAAACCCTACGTTAACAACAGTTTTACAACCCCAGGATTACAACAGTTGTTTCTATGATAACATATTCCAGGTTAAGTGGTAGAGAGGGCTTCTTAGCCCTAACTTCGCCTGGTAAAATAAGACATTCTTTACTTTTTTTTTACTTTATATTCACCTTTAGTTTTTTGCGTGGGTACATTTAGAAAACTTTTATTGGCTTATAAGGTATGTTCCATGAGGATAAATAAACAGAAAACATTTCTTCTCATAATTCTAGCATTTAAAATAGTTATTTTTGCTAATAGTGTAACCAATTCCACTGAAAGAATTTTTGATAATAATAAGTTAACTATTTTCAATCTAGTGTGTATATGAAATATCACTCAGATAAATACTCTGTAAAAAAATAAAATCTTAGATAAATCTTTTTGATTTTAAATTAGGCGACTATTTACAAAGATTGTATGAAAAATAA
The DNA here is from genome assembly GCF_021130785.1 of Homalodisca vitripennis. Classification (NCBI taxonomy): domain Eukaryota; kingdom Metazoa; phylum Arthropoda; class Insecta; order Hemiptera; family Cicadellidae; genus Homalodisca; species Homalodisca vitripennis. The sequence goes on from NW_025780836.1 coordinate 61,891, forward strand.
TGGGTGAGGGGGAGATGGTGGGGGGGGGAGAGAGAGGGAGGGGAGGAGAGAGAGGATTTGACAATTTATTTATTTTCTCTGCTCTGGTTTAGACCAATGGTCCACTCTTCCACCAAATTTATTTATAAATACAATATTCAGTTGTGGCTTAAATAATATGTAACACAAACTATTTTTAATTTTACTTAATAGCTATCAACTATTGCATTCATATCGGGAAGCACGTGGTTTGTATTGAAAACGGAAGAATAAGCCGAATGGTAAGAAAATAACCAAAGATGCGTAATCGGAGCACCTCACGTTATACTATATTAGAAATTTATAACGAAAAGTAAGGTAAAATATATAACCAATGCAAAGTTTTCTATAGTAGTTTGCCATTTTTGTTTGTGGTACATGTATTAAGAATAGACGCCACTGACATTTTTGTATCAGTCATGGTATCACTGGTTCCTAAACGAAAAACACTTTGATCAAGCAAGATTATCCATCGTTTGGAGAAATTTTATTGATTTAGCAACCTATCGGGTTATAAAATTTTGGGTTTTAAATTGTATAGTATACATTTTTTATATGTATACTGGATTTTTATGGTAACATCAGTGGAACGTTTTTCACAAGTCAAAGCGATACGATCGCTGTTGGAGAAATCCTAAATGAACTGATATAATTAACATTTCTCTTCTGGCAACATTGACTGTAGTTAATAATGTTTCAGCCAGGTTTGAATAGCCAACATTGGTGCAATCTTTGTACACGTCCTCCCATAGCTGAATATCCAGAAAGTATGTCAGAACGTATGATACGTGCCTACTGGGCAAGTAAGCTTCCACTGGAGCAAGTAACAGTCTGCAAATTTATGTCATTGGGTGAAGGCTCCTACCCCCTCAATTGGGTTTATTGAAAATCTACCTAGATTGGCTTTAACAAGACTCTGTATATTCATAGATAGGAATAAGTCTCTATGCTAAAGGAATGGGACTATGCCTGAATTGTGAACATATTTCCTAAATAGTAAAAGTTTCAGTAACCTATTATAGGTAAAAAATATATACGTTTCTTCTGCCGGGTTGAAGAGAATGCACTGATTCCTTTTACACTGAGATTAAAAACAGTATTTGTTAATTACTACGCTAAGACTAAGCTAGCTAGAAGTATACTATTTTAATAATCAGATGATAGGCTGTGATGGCATATGCCAAGGTGGTCAACAACTGGAAGAACATTGTCATATAATACTTTTTCCACATTTTAAACTACCCAGTAAACAAATTTAGTTTACACAGTTTTCCTAGATTATTGACACGTAGTGTCATATATGTAAACCAAGATATAAAGACTGTGATTCTATAGCTAATATAAAGCCTCTTTGCACAGTTTTATAGGTCTTCTTCTTCGTTTGTTTGTAGTTGTTAAACGACAATTGCATGGAGAGATTTTTTTGTGAGAAAAACACATTTGTAACCACACGGTTTTACACATACAGGGTGAATTTAAGTTAGTGCCGAAAAATTTTTTGGGTGATACTACTCAGTATTATAGACCAAAATATGAAATCCCTATCCCATCTATCTTTTAACTACAACCAATTTCGCTATTTTGTTAAAAAATCATGTTTTGTTTCAATAAAACACAATTCTCTCCATTATTTTTTAATGTGTTTTTAATTCTGAATCCATTTTTGAAAATCTACACAAAAATTTTGACATGGGATTAATGGAGAAAAACTGTCTTGAAAAATAAGTTTTGATACAAACGAATTGCTAATAAATCAAATTCTTAAGTTTTCGGCAAAAACATTAAAAATATATTAGACCCGAGGAATTAAATGAAGTTAATTCTGAAGAGAGGCCAATACCACAAAAAAACTTGCCCATTTTGTGGGCTTTAAAATGACATAATGCATTGTCATATCTTATCAATTTTTTACTCCTGACTATCTTATCTCTACAATCACAAGTATGAAGGAATACCCCATTTTCAGGTTTTATTTTGTCTTTCAGCTGACTTTACCCCATTTTTCAGGTTTTATTTTGTCTTTCAGCTGACTTTACCTCTATCCACTTAAAAATAGTTATTTGAGTCGTAGCTATCATGGATTTTCACATCGAGAGAGTATGCAGAGATGCATTTTGTATATGGTTTTTTGTGGCGGAATGCTCTGGCTGCTCAGAGAGAATACCACGCTCGGTACCCAGATCGTAGAGTTCCTAGTGATAAAGTTTTTACGAGGCTACATCAGCGTTTGTTGGAGAGAGGAACAGTTCACAGGCAGCGTAATGAGGTAGGTCCTGTTCTTCGAGATGTTGGCTTAGATGAACTAGTTCTAGATTTAGTTCAAGAAAATCCTGAGGTCAGCAGCCGACAACTTGCCCAGAGAAGTTGGTGTTTTTCTCAGAGTAAAGTGTTAGGAATCTTACACGAAAAATAACTTCCACCCCCTATCACTTTACAAAGGTTCAAGCATTAGAAACCAAATGACTTTGGTCCAAGAGTAGAGTTCTGTCGCTGGCTGCTCAATAGTGATATTGAACAATATCATTTTTTGAGAAACATTTTGTACACCGATGAGTCTACCTTCACTAGGGCTGGTGTTTTTTAACCCGCATAACATGCACCATTAGGCCGAACAAAATCCCAGGGCTTCAAGAGAAAGTTCCTTTCAAAGACGTTTTCATCTCAACGTATGGGCAGGAGTCATCGGAAACCAACTTGTGGGTCTCCACATTTTTCAAAGAACCTTAAATAGTGGAGTTTACTTGTACTTTTTACAGCATACCTTGCCCACACTTCTGGATGGACTTGATATGGACCACAATCAGAGGGACAACATAGTTTTCCAACAGGACGGTGCTCCTCCTCATTTCAGCAATGAAGTGCGTCAGTGGTTAACGGACAATTACCCAACATGGATAGGTCGCACTGGAACTGTAGCTTGGCCGGCCAGATCTCCTGACCTATCTCCTATGGACTTCTTTGTTTGGGGGACTATGAAACAGGAAGTTTACTCGACCACTGTAAACTCTGAGGAAGACTTAAGAAACCGGATTGAGTTAGCTGCCCAAATCTTTGAACGTGACGGTTAGGGCCATGAGGAAGCGTGCGAGAGCCTGCATTAGAAACGGAGGCAGGCAATTTGAAAACAATTTGTAGATTACTTACTTTTATGATTATTCTTTTTTGTAACTGTTCTTTATGTGTTTATCCTATTTTTGATTTATTATTGAATTAAACACAATTTTGACTGGTTTATTTGGCACCGTGATATTTTAAGTAGACCTTGTTTTCCAATACTGATTCTTTAATAACCAGTAGAAGATGAAAATAAAAGTAACGTTGCATTATGTCATTTTAAAGCCCACAAAATGGGAAAGTTAAAAAATGGATTCAGAATTAAAAAAACATTAAAAATAATGGAGGAAATTGAGTTTAATTGAAAAAAAAACATGATTTTTTAACAAAATAGCGAAATTGGTCGTTAGTTAAAAGATAGATGGGATAGGGATTTTTTATTTTAATATTTTGGTCTATAATACAAAGTAGTATCACCCCAAAATTTTTTCGACACTAACTTAAATTCACCCTGTATATAGAAACTTTAGTATCCAGTGGTCTTAACCAGAAGTAATAAATAATCAAGTAACGAGGCACAAGAAAACAGAAACTAAAATAACACAGGAATAAAAAATCAAAGACGCAATTAAAAAAATATTCGTAAATTATATATATTTTTAAGGATAACAATATAAAACAATAAATAACAAAACTGTAGGCTAATATTCCAAAGTATATGAGTACAATGAACCATACCGGTACCAATTTAATCTTGTACAATACAATAACTTATAAATAAAGCACGTCGTTAGACTACGCTAAAATACATTTTTATAAACACAAATCAACTACACTGTCGACATTGAACACGATACATGTTACATTTAACTTAATTATTACATTTAAAATTGATCATTAATCTGCAAAGTATTTTTGTCAATTAATTCTTAAAATATGCGCCGAATATTTGTATTGGCTTTCTATTAATATGTAATAATACACTTAATTTTTAGAAATTTACTAATTTCATAACCGTTACATATTCTACTATACGAACAATATGGAGGTGATATTTTAAAAAAGGAATAATCAGTTCAAAACTTATAACGATATGTAATTAGTTTCCTTTATCATTTTTATTTATTAAAATTTATGAAAAATCAAATAGGTCACTAGATTGATTAAACTAATAAAATCGATCAATTATTAAAAAGCTCATTGAGATCTCATTTAAATCATTCACCCATACACAGTATTTCATATTCTGAACACAATCAGTATTCAATAAAATCTTTCATATATCTTTAGTTTTCAATATTAACACTAGAAACACTCAGGATTATTTTAGCTTCAATTGTGAATTATGATTATGTTGTGAACATTATTGATATCAAGTAAGACCAGCGTCCCTAGCCATTCCGTAGAATATTGTTGAAGGAGATTTCAGTAGATTTTGTGGGGAATCGAATTCCTTGATATGACCCTTATCCAAAACCAGAACTCTGAAACAAATAAAACAATTAAAAGTTAGATATTAACGTAAAAAAGGGAAGCGATAATTATATATTACTATTTCACTATAATGGCGATGGCGTTAATAGAAACGAAATACCATAAACATAAATTTTAATTAACAATGCATAGAATTGAATTTATTCTTTGTAACTTATAGGAATAAACGTAACTATCATCAAACTATCAATTTTCATCTATACTTATCTCACTCTCACCTATCAGAGTCCATGATGGTGTTTGAGCCTATGTGCGATAGTCAGCACAGTGCAGTCCCGGAATTCTTTGCGGATTGTTTGCCTGAATCAGGTCATCAGTCTCCAGGTCTATTGCTGCAGTTGCCTCGTCCAGAATCAGAACTTTCGTCTTGCGCAGAACGGCTCTAGCTAAGACAAATCAACTGTCGCTGCTCCAACACTGTAGAAACATGGAAATTCGTTATTACTATATCGAATATTAATAAACTATATATATTTGGTCGGAAAACAAATATAGTAAGTAAACGTTTGAATTAACTAAAGACGTAATAATAATTAATAGTATCAAGTTTTACAATGACAGGTTAAAATAAAACTCGTAGTACATTCAGATTACACGCGGTCTCTCCCTCATGTACAGTTAACCAATTATGCACTACAATCAGATCTGGAATTGTGCTAATAGTGGTAGGATAACTTCACTACAAATAAGTTATCCCAGCGATATTTTATGAGCTCCCGAAACCGAGTAAAACAAATTCTACACCAGATATGAGTTTTGAATTAAGTTTTGGTTTTTGAATGCATTCTACTATTTACTTTGACCCCAACTTGAAACTACATATTTTTAACTGATGCCGCCCCTGTTACTCCATATATATATTCCTTTTCTCTCGTTCCAAATAAATTGTGGATTTTAAAAAGTATACTTTGTTTAAAAAAAACTAAACCACTTCCAAGATCTACATAATGGGTAAACAGCAGTTGAAGCATCCCTAATATCTCACCGTCCAGCTCTCTGAGTTTTAAAAAATGGTTCTCTTTGGATAAAAAAATGGTTTTAAAATTAATTGAATCTAAATTAATTAATTGAAATTAATTTTAATCTAAATATCCTTAAGAGCAGCACGTCTTTTAGGATCGCACGAGTATATATTTTTTATTTCGGACTTTAATTTTTGTATCAGTTTAATTTAGCTAATCTGAAGCGTAGTAACTGGTGAGGGGTATTGAACTGATGTCTATACGAATGGATTCTCCTTTAGGTATACATATATTTCTCAAGAGTAACTACATCTGTTCTGAGAATAATCCACATTGAAAGTTGTAATAATGTCTGTGGATAAATTGTCGTAAAAGTTTTGTTATTGCGAAGTAGTTATTTACTTTATAACCACTACAACTATAAAACTGCAAACAGATCATACCATTACATTTTTTTATATAATTAGGAACAGTTTAACTTATTTTCTATTTTTTCACTACGTTCACGTTAGTATGTAAAGAATATGTTTCTGTTATCATTTAAGCTTAAGTTGTTATTTTGTTCTACCATCTTGATAATCATATTAACTTATATTTTTGTCAATTTGTATAATAAAAAAAATATAATATGGAAAATTCTGATGAATGAGATTATATAAGGTCTTGGAATATTACAAAATAAATAGTACATACAATATTTATCAACGAGTAAAACTCAAAGAATAATAATTTATTAGGGCAGCGAAAGAGTATTGTCACAAATGCCGGTTAAAAAAAAAAAAATAATACACGTTCTTTGGAGCGAG